>NW_006434369.1:16173084-16180495 GCF_000325575.1 Pteropus alecto
GTCTGCTGGCCACTGGATGATTTAAGGTAAACTTACTCACAGATCTGGTGGTTGAGAAGCTATTCGCAAGGATGACAGGGATGACCAGGCCACATATCTCTCATCATCCTGGGCTTCTCCACATGGTGGCAATTGCAGAGTTCCCAAGAACAAAAAAGAGCTAGTCCCAGTGTTCAAGCTTGTGTACACTTGCTAATGTTTCATTGGCCAAAGCAAGTCAAATGTCCAACACAGACTTGAGGAGCAAGGAAATAGATTCTATCTCTTGATGAGAGGAGAGTAGTACATGGGCAGGTTTTGAAAACCACACAACATAATTTATAATTAATGAACTTTAGAAACCATCTAAATGTCCAAAAATACAATGACAAGTATTGGAGAGGTTGTGGAGAAAAAAAGAACCCTTATACACTGATGGTGGGAATGTGAATTGGTACAGCCACTATGGAAAACAGTATGGAGGTTCCTTAAAAAATTAAGAATAGAATAACCATACAACCCAGCAATCCCTTTTCTGAGTATTTACCCAGAAAACTTGAAAACATTTATCTACAAAGATATGTGCGCCGTGATGTTCATAGCAGCATTATTCACTTTGGCCAAGACATGGAAACAACCAAAGTGTCCTACAATAGATGATTGAATAAAGAAGATGTGGTATATGTATACAATGGAATATTGCTCAACCTTTAGAACACATGAAATATTGTCATTCACGACAACAACAACAACATGGTTGGATCTTGAGATTATCACACTAATTGAAATAAGTCAGACAGAAAAAATCGAGAACCATATGATTTCACTTATATGTGACATATAAAACTGAAAGCAACAAATCAACATGACAAACAAACAGAGACTTGTGGACACGAACAATGGATTAGTGGTTACCAGAGGGAAAGTGGGGAGGGGAGAAGTAGGGATAAAGGGGGTCAAATATATAGTGACAGAAAGAAATTTAACCTTGAGTGCTGAACACACAATGCAACATACATCTGACATATTATTGAATTATACGCTTGAAACTTATATGTTTTTGTTAACCAATGTCATCCCAATAATTTTAATTAAAAATATGAATGCAGATGCCTGGGTCCCACCCCCAGAGATTCTGATGCCTTTGGCCAGACACTGAGATTTTTTGAAAGTAGCTCTCCTGCTGTGGGAGCTCTTGCTGTGTGGGGCTGGAATCACAGGATTCTCAGGAGAAGGCTTAAGGGAAGAGGGGGTGCTTCAGGTCACAGCGGGCACCCAGGCCTGTGGCACCTCAACAATTCTGTCCAACAATGAGATTAGTCTCCTTTCCTGGCATGAGCATCTTTACTAATCCTCCCTCCACCCTTGCCCCCACCAACTGCCTACCCAGCTGCTTCATTCATACACTAGCCTAAAAAAAGAAACTTGCACATCAAAGTTAAAAAAAAGTCTAAAAATAGAGAAATGGTCAAATAAAACATAGTTCAACCATGCAATAGACAATGCATGATATTACAGAAAAATATTTGAAATGTAAGGTGCCTTGTGAAAAATACAAAACAAAATGTGCTGCATAAAATCACTTCAGTGAGAAAATAAAAAATAAAAACATAAAGAAAATGACCAGATCTCAAATGTTATCACCCTATGTCTGACTGGAAAGGTTATGAAAGATATGTTTCTTTTTACTTTCCAGTTTTCTAAACTTTCTAATAGATTTCACAAAGTAGTATTGTGTGATAATTAAAGTATAGGTTGGTCTGGTCTCAATCCTGGCTCTGCCTGTTGTTACTTGCAGGACCATAACTAGGTTACTGAAACTCTTCAAGCCTGAGTTTCTTTATCTATTGCAAAGTTATCATGAGGATTAAGTGAGGTACTTCATGTGAAGGGCTTCACACAGGCCAAGTGCATAATAATTGGTCAGTAAATGGTAGAATTCATTATTTTTAGAATAAGAGAAAAATAATAACAAATATTGTTTTTAAACCATAGTTTGAAAGACATAAATTTATAATAGTGTTTGTTTTACTCAGCATCCATTAAGAAAAATGACAGAAGGGGTCAATAAGTTTTAGTAATGCTTTAGATTAGATTAAAGTTATTATACTTAAATTGGATTTGAATTTTATTAATCGCATTAATACTGATATAAAAATAGCAATACATAAAATATAAGAGAAGTATTTACTAAATCCACAGATGATGTGTGTTGTGCAAAGGGATTTGAAGTCCTGCCAGTGATTTTTGTCTTGCAGGTTGGAAGCCAATTATTTGAGACAACAACAACAAAAAAGCAGAGCCTGATCAAATGTCAGTTCAATAGTCTAGGCAGTAAATGAGTAATGCTGGTAGTCTAAATTTCTTAAACTACATTGAAGACTTCTTCTCCATTACAAATAGCACCAGACAATTTTAAGAGCCCCTAAGTATAACCAGCCACAGTTTGATCTTCCTTGCTTTCCTTTCTTGATTCAGACTCACTATCTCTGGGGGTTCCCAGGAAGCACAGACCTTAGTGGATACTGTCTATTACTTATTTATTTTTTTAAATCCCACATGTGACTTACAGAGTCTGATTAGTATGGAGTCTATAGCAAACATTCCAGCTTCTTTTGTCCCCAGCATTTTTCCAAATGTCCTTTATTCCTCAAATAATGTTAAAACAAAACAAAATGCCAAAGTAGATGTGAAGCATTCCCCTTTCAACAATTTATTAGAATAACTGTTGACAGCAGGGTCACCAGGGAAGTTTCTGAGAAGGCATGACTGTCCTTGATAATAAGAACATTAACTTGTGAAAATGGAACCCTAGCACTTCCTAACTTTCAAGGCACCACCTCTTATAATCATTCCATAGGTTTTCTTCTTACTGCACTAAAACAGTAACTCCATCTCTTTTTCTTGGATGAATTATATAACATTTTATGATTTTCCCTCTCAGACTTATTCTGTACAGAAGAGTCTATATTTTTGTTCAGTCCTTCCTCTCATAGAAGGCTGTCCATTATTTTGATTAATTTAGATACTTCTACTTGGACATCCTGGAGAACCCTGGAAAATGTCAACACACTCAGTGTGATGAATATCATGTTCACTATGCTGGGTCTTCTGAGTGCAACATATCCTAACAGGTAGATTTTATTCTCTTCATGATTTTGGCCACAGCTAGACATAGTGGAGATAGCTTCAGGAAACACTCCACAAGACCCTCAGGTCCTCTTCTTAGACAGCTCCAAACCTGTCTCAAGACACTGGGGTATCATGACCTAGAGTATTGCTTCCTACTTCTCCTTCTGACCTCCAGTTGCTTCATTCCTGCAGCCTCTGTGACCGCATTTGATTATCTTATCGTTGGCTTTACTCTCACCCCTGAGAAGCACACGCCACTTTATTCTTCGTGTATCTGGGTCTAGAGCCATTCCTCAAGAGTCCTAGGAATACAGGATGAAGCATTGTATAATATTCTGCCTAGATTAGCAGTGAAATGAATATCTCTGTGTAGCCAGCATGCCTTAAGCTATGGCAGCCTTTGGGGATAAATGAGACTATGTCACACGATCTCTGTAATGCAGTTCCACAAGACCATGTATGTCTTCTACACATTCTCTCCCCAAATGAATACGAGGCTCCCGGAGTTGAAGCCACTCTGATCAGCCCTCATAGGCAGCCAAGTGGGAGCTCTGTTGGTTCCCTGCATCACTGGAACTCATTGGGTGCTGCTGTTGCCAGAGCAGAGCCTGGGATCCAACTCTGCCCCCACCTCAAGGCTATTAGAGCTGACAGAACAGAGATTACAGCCACCATCACCACCAGGGAGAACTGCCAACCACACAGTTGTTGCTCTCAGCTATATCAGCACTTAATGGCCAAGTTCCCATAGAGCTGTTGTTTCTATTTAGCCGTGTTCTAACCTCGGGGTAAACTTTTCTTAATTCACTGAGAACTGATAGAAAGAATGATGTATTCCATACAAAAATTGCGTATGTCTAAAATTGTATAGTGCTTCGTTCTACCGCTCTGTAAATTCAAATAAACCTGAAGCCATCTTCCTTCAGGTATACGAGGGCATCAGGGTGGCTGGGTTAGAGTACATTTCAGTACTAGCAATATGCTATGCTTAGAAGCGATTCTCTTATCTGATTTTTATGATTTGGAGCTGTATAAGGTTCCAGATTCCCAGGGCCATCACATACAACTTGCATGTTATGTGCTGCACAAATACAAAAGGAGATTAAGAAGTAAGTGGTGCCCACTTGAATTGTTCAGTGCATAACCTGCACAACTGTTCACAGCGGTCCTGAAGGCTTTCCTAATGATGATTGCCCTCTCTGGGGCTCTGCTGTTCTCATTACAATATGGCTCAGTGCATCAGAACTGCTTTCCAATCCTTGACCCTCAACGGATCAGAAATCCACTTTCTACTCCCCTAGCCCTTGCAGAAGACTAATTAGCCTTTTTAAAAATGTGCAGCAGCAAAGAGATACAAGTCCACTCACAGCAGCATGTGAGCCCTAACCAATTTCCTTGCAAAATATTGTCTTCTACTTGTAAGAACCTCCCATCTATTCAGATGCTCAAATAATTGTGAAGAGTAGAGACCAGTAGATCTTGACAATAAATAAGTTTTCCTCCTTCCTGAATCCCTGCCAAATAGCCTGGAAGAGGAAATAGAGTCACCACTAGGGTCACAGCCCCCGTTTTTTCTTGACGTCAGCATCTCTTCTGTTATTCTCTGGATGGAGACCATCTGTCAAAACTCCCTCCTCCGTCTGTGTCTCTTTTTGTCACTGCTACAGGGATGGCCAAGTAGGAATCTAGAAATAGCTTTCGCATCTCTATCATCCGCTGCAGCTCTTGAAGGCTTTGTGCCTCAGCGGCAGAGGTCATCTCTGGTCACCGCTTGGGCTATATGCCCATAATTCAGGTGGCTACCATTAGGTTACCATACCTTTTTATTTGTTTGAATAGAGTCACAGTCAAGCTATCTTCAGGAAATGAGATACTCAATAGGGTTAATGATTCAGCATCTACAGATATTCCTGGCACAGTGCATGGTATCCATGAAAAAATAGGACTTTAAAGAGTTTACAAGGCTGCTCAGACAAGCTAGTTGAAAATACTGGTGAACAATTAAATCTTTATACAGAACTGACCCAGATCCACCCCTGGCCACAGGCCTTGATACCATTCTTTTGGGCATTTTGAAGTCCCAGCCTCCTTCATCACTTAGTTCTGCTAAATGTTAGAGCTGTTTATAAAGAACTAACCAGGTACCTAATTGTGGTCTTGTTTGATTTAAGGGCAACAACAATAAGAAAATAATATAGCCCCAAATCCTCATGGGGTACTGGGTCAGATTCTAGTCTCAGCTCTTCCTATAACTGGCTGTGTGATCCCATAAGTCACTTAACTCTTGAGTCTTTGTTTTCTCATATCAATATAAAAGGATTAGGTTAACAGGAGGAGAGAAAATTGGCTTTGAAGGTGGGTTTTAACTCCGACTCCTACCACTTTCTAGCTGATTGAACTGTTTAATCTGAGTTTGCTTCCTCTTCAGTAAAAAGGGCAAGTTCATACTTACTGGGCAGGACTGGGAAAGGACTCAAAAGGAAAAACTATGTGCTAGACACAAACTAAGTGTTCAATCAATGCTAGTTTTTTCTTTGTTTTCTTAAGATAGTATCCCTCTTTGTTAAACATTGGATTTGGTATCACAAAAACTGGATTTTAGTTTCAACCATCTCAAGTCACATGCTGTCTCTCAGCCTCAGTTTCCACATCTGTGTATTGTATAATTGTTACTAGGATCAATGGGAACACTTTTGAAAACATAAAAGACTGTACAAATTAGAATGTGACGGTAACTTCAGTTTACACCCAGCTATAATTATCTTTTGCAACTGCACCCCTCCCTGGATCCTCCATTGCATACATTCAAAAATCCCAAGCAGTGAATATGGATAGGATATGCATTTCCAAATGGTTCACATTTATGTTTCCATTTCTCAGCCTGCCTGCTCAGCTAAGCATTCTGGAAACACTAGACCAATCACCCATTCCAGGAGACTTCCAGAAACCCGTTAACTGTCAGGTGACTACCTCAGAAGCTTCAGTGATGAGGGAAGTGGAAGGCAGCAGAGCTCCAAAACAAACAGATGATCCTCCCCTTCGGAATTCCAGCCAGTTGGGTACTCAGGCTTCTCTGTAATGGATGACTTGGTATAAAAACATGACAATCTGCTTTCTGACTTTCAGGGAAAGCGGGGAGGAAGGGCATCATTTCCCAGATTTCCTTCCCAGTGTCTTGAAGCCTCACATTTCCTACCACAAGTGGCCATCTCTGTGATGGGACACACACCTGCATTCACACTCACTGCTCTTTGCCTCTCTCTCCTCTCTTATGTAAATCTCACAAATTTTCCTTAAGTATTTCTTATTATAGCCAACAACCACTTTTAATCCTTTGGCCCAACCACCGGGAACTTGACACTAGCACTTTGGGTACCCGGATACACATTCTTACAAGTGACTAATTTTAGGATAATAGAATTATGTGTATTTATCTCCTGGCAACACACCAAACAGATGATCAGGAAGGCATTTTATCAGATTCAGTAGATTTTAAAAATGGCTTTTCACTGCTGGGATCTATATGAAGTGTTCACTAAGGCAATAACATTCTACAGTTCGGACAACCTTTGGTGAAAAATGCCCCATGAATTTTCATAGAAGCCAAAAAAAAGAAAAGAAAAAAGAAAAAGAAAAATGGATGTACAAAATGAAATGTTTTCTAGATGTTTATGAAAGCCCATATTAATTATTCTATCTAGTCTTCAAGGAAATAGTTTCTTGTCTCCAATAAAGAATTGTTCATACCTTCAGCCAAGGGAGCTCATTATTTTGGCTCTCCTGACAATCAAAGAGAATGTGTGAGGTACAGGTGCAATCGTATTGGGATGTGGTGGATACCCTCCTACTGGGAGTTTCAGTTTCCAGGGAGGGGTTAAGGCAAAAGAACTGCCTCAGTAATGGTTCTTCTTAAAATTCTGAGGGCATTTTCCCCCATGGAGAGGCAGTCCAATAGGAGACGGCAACTTCCTGCCATTCGGGCACTGCATATTAAGACACTTTTACAAACTAGGGCATATATTAGGTGTGGGGGTACGGGGTTTTGAGGTTCTGGATCCTGCTTTAGTGATAGGAGCTGGGGCTGTCTACACAAAGGAAAGAAGTGTTTGGGACACACAGCAATCACCCAGAAATAGGAGCTGCTCTTTTTGGGGGTTGCTCTTTAAGTTCCTATGATGATTATTTTGGTAGCCAAATTTGGAATAAAGAATCTCCTAAAGAGGAAAGTAAATTTGTGTTTCATGATAGTCCTGCCTCAAGAAGACTTGCTACTGGATTGACTCAGCACCCCTCATTCCTG
>NW_006434369.1:16180528-16185395 GCF_000325575.1 Pteropus alecto
CCTTTATGTCCCCACCAAGCCATGCCTCCTTTTCTTGGGCTTATGGAATTCCTGAGACATAAGGGGCTCTCAATATGGGATGAGTCAGAGAAGCTTGATGTTGAGCACAGAGAGGCCCCCTCTCATTGGACACTCATCAGGCACACCTGGCTGCCCTCACAGGACGTCCTCTTGGACCCTTGAGGGGAGCTCAGCTGGCTTGGCTCCTGGGAGTAGCAGGCAATGAAGGCTGTGATTGGGTGAAAGGTGGGCAATGACTTGGCCCTTGGTCTGGCTCCATGACCCTTTGCTGATCCCTGTGGGGGTTCTGGCTAATGGGATAAGTGGTTCTCACCCAAGAAGAGTGGGGCTCCACCTCTCCTTGGCCCCTCAGATAGCTCTTGGCAAAAACACCTCACCCTTCATGGACTTCAGTCCACTCTCTCCTATGGACTTGGTTAACTTCTGTGCTCATTGTTGTCCCCTCTGTCTCCCTGGTTTGTGGTAGAAACCCCACTCTCCTCGAACCTTACATCACACATTTTGTCCTTGTCCAGAGCAAGGGCTTTTTCACAAGGGATTTGGGAAAACAAGCCAGGAAAAGACTCACAGGCTGATTTTCTTTTTATGCTGCATCTCATTTTGCCCCTGGGGCAGTGAGCCCAGGAAGTGTGACTGATGGAGATACTGGGGAATAATGTTGGTTACCATTTCAAAAATATGTTCCATGTACCCTTAAATTAAATAGTACTGTGGGGAGATGCCAGACATGTCACAAACACTGCTTGCTTGCTTGCTTGCTTTCATTCAATTATTCTTTAAGAAGAATGTATTGTTTGTGCTAGACACTGTTCTAAATGAAATGAATAAAATAGATGAACATTTTATCATTTATCATAAATGCTAAATTCTGGGAGTGAATATCAGTATCTGTATTTTTATAGGTGAGGAATTTTAGACATGCTAAAATCTTGTGGAGGTGAGGCTCCACAAGATTCAAACCAGCATTCATTCGAAAGACTGTGCTCCTTGCACACAGGACACTGTTTCTGAGGCAGGTAGTAAAGACCCTTGTGGACTGAGCTTCTTGGGAAGTGGTAACTAAAGCAGTGTCTGGGTGGATCCAGAAGAATGTCAAGGTCTCCACTGACATTCACTTCACAGATGGGAAGTGAACTAGATGATGTCAAAGGACTGTCTGACTCTAAAAATGCCTGTGGTTTCTATTGACCTTGGGGAGCAGGACTGGTAGAGTCTGCTTGATTGGAAGCAGGAGGAGGGAGAAAAACTGGCACTGTCTACAGGGCAGCCTCAAAGGGAAGTTGGAGCATGGGTGTGTGGACATTGCCTAGGCAGCCTCTGTACCTCTGCTCACTCACTTCATCATCAAACACCTGTTGGGCCAGGTCCCTCCCAGGAGATGGAGCTGGAGGTAACATTTCCTGCACTGGAATTTCTCCCATGCATGCTCAGTCATCTGAAGCTTTGAAAAATATGCTGCATTTAGACTCTGAATGAGTCTGTGATTGGCCTGGGGACTAGGGACAGAGATAAGTACATAAACAAAATGCTAGGTGCCACTATAAAGGAGGACTGTTGTGGAAAGTACAGAAGAGGGCAGGATGAACTCAGACTGGGAAAGTCAGGAAAAGGCCTGGCTGAAGAGGTGGCACAGAAGTTGTATGTATCTTGAGTAGGCACTGGCCAGGTGGAGCAGAAAGGAGGGTCCTCCAGACAGGAGGGACATGTGTACAGACTTCTGGAGAGGGAGAAGGAAAGGATTCGTGAGTAAGAGGCAGCTCAACCTGAAGATTCCACTTGTCTGGGTTCCAGCAAACATATCTTCACTTCTATCCTGAGATATCTGACCCAGAGCCCTGCTCTTATGTCCTCATCCCAGGATCCCATCTGTTCTTGCACCTGACTTATTCTGAGCCTGTCTTCTACTGTGCTCTAGCCTTCCTTATCCATTTTCTCAGAGACTCTCTGGCATTGTTCATTCTTACGTCCTGGATTGAAGGACATTGTACCACTCCCCCACCATAGCTCTTAGACCCTTTACTGACCACAGCTATGAGAACTCAGGCCTGGGATCTACTTTGAACCATAATATCAAATAAGCAGACTTCAGGCCATAAGTCAGTGTTTTTAAATCAGCCCCCACAGAAGGGGTCCCAAGAAGGAGCTTTGGGGCCCATGAAAGGGGAGGGAGAGACTAAGTGGGTATGGCTTCAGGTCCTATATCTCCCCCGCCACCCCCCTCCCCCCAATTTAATCATGAGAACTTCACTGTCACCAGTTTCATATATGGTTGTAGGATTCCATGTATGGTTTTGTTTGAGAATAAAAAAGACCCTTCTGCTAGAGGAAATAAAATTTTGAGAGGCAAAAAGTTCCTACAGCACAGGGATGAAGAACATGGAGAACAGCTTGGATTTTGGCCCAATCACTTATTAGCTGAGTGACCTCTCTGTGCCTCAGTTTTATCATCTCTGAAATGGGGATAAAATAGTACTGACCTCATAGGATGTTGTAAGGATTAGATGAGTTACTACACACAAATTGTTTTGAAGGGGGCCGCGTATCCAGCAAGAGCTGACTGAAGGCTGATTATGAGTCTCACCATTGCTGCAGGGGATAGACTGGTGTGGGGTTCTGAGCAGGGGAGCTTATGATTAAATCTGTGTTTAAAAATCTCTCTCTGGCAGTATATTGGAGGATGGATTGGGGCCAGGGTGCTTAGACTAAACACAGAGATATATTACAGAAAGTTATTGCTGTCTTCTAAATGGAAAAGGAAAAGGGCTTTAAGGCCATGGTAACTGAGACCAAGAACAGCTGAAAATATTAAGGAGACTCAGCAGGACCAGGCGACCTATTGGCGGTAGGGGAACCTCAGAGGAAAAGGTGAGGAGACACTCATCCTGCCTCAGGTGAGTAACCTCTGGATGTTCAGGAAGAGAAAATGGCTTATGGGAGCATAGCAACTGGGAGGTGCTGCAATTGCTTGGTGCTTGGCCATCTGGGATGGCAGACCCCAGATCCAGAGCAGGAGAGGGGATTGCACAGAGGAGTTATTAGGTTGTAGTAATTGAAGATATGAGAGTGAATGAGGGCAGCAAGGGAAAGGGTGGAGAATGACAAGAGATGACCAAGGACTGAATGCAGCAGAATGGAGGGAGTACGCAGAGAAGAGCTGCTGGTGAGTTAAAGACATGAGAGATTCTATTGATCCCTCGGCTTGTCCCTGTAATTATCTAAGTTCCTGAGGCTGCTGGTCAGGGCTGGCCATGTTCACAGAAGCTGGGCCCCCTAACTGATCCAGGTAGGTCTAGGGACAAATACACAGGTGACCCTGGAAGGCTCTCACTAGGACTTCTCCTCAGGTGGTCTAAAATGGACAGGAGCCTGGTCAGCTCGCATAAGTGGAGACTGGTCCATCTTCCTGGATCACATCAGCTGATGTGAAAGAATCATTCACCAGGAGCAATCTGCAGCGTTTTCCCTGAGCACAGCCAAAATAAAATCTGTAGGGAACTTGGGAGGATATTAAAATTAAGTAGGTGGCAGACACTATTTGATGACACTCCATCTAAGTGACAGCTTAGCACACAGCAGAGGTGGGATGAGCAGGTGGCTAAGGGAGAAGTCAGGGCAGGCGACTGGGTTTCTACATCAAATGAGCAGAGGGCAGCGGAGTGCACCCGAATCAACTCCTGTGGCTACGAACTCCCACTTCTGTGATCCCCATCCTAACCTGGTGCCAGGGACTCAGCGGGTGCACAGCGAGTGTTCATAGAAATAAACGGAGTGGATACTGCAGGAAAAATTCAAATTGCTCTTGCTTCTGTTACCGGAGACCTGTCATATGGAAGGGACTTTTTTTGCCTTAGGTATATGGGTGAGCATTGCCTCAATTCTCTAGTGAGTGCCACACTTTGGATTTGTTTTTAGTTTACAGAAGAGTTCATTTAAGACAATCTCTGAAAGTGCAGTGATGGAGATCATTAAAGCCATTGTCAACGTCTATTTCTCTGAGGAGGGTGAGGAAAAAATGCCAGGTAAGTGCTACATTTCTCAGTCACAAGTGTTTGGGGAGCAGCAGCTGGCAGCAGCTCCTGGGTTCCTGACAGCATGAGCTGAACCCAACTGTATGCACAGGTGATGTTTCCATCAACAGTGTCCCATGGTGGCACCTTCTCAGGCTTTACGGAGAAAGGAGAAACAGCGGTGATTGACTATCCACAGGGGCTCTCATTCTAGAGCACAGCATTGCTCCATTCTCTGCCTGCTTTTAGAAGAAAAGGCAATCGGCAGTGGTTTTCTCAATACTTCAACACCACCATGAATGTTTCATCCATAGAGGGAAATTTTGTTTGAGAAAATCTGACATTGCATGTTGGAGGCAAGGAATATTGTGAATATGTGGGTTCATTCATTCATTTTACCATTTATTTGTTTATTCATTAATCCATTAAATGGTATTGAACACCTTGTATCTTATAGGCATCGGAAAAAAAGATGAACAGGCAAAGCATCTGAAGAACTTGGAAACAGCAGGATAAAAAATATATGTACATATATTTGTAGTATAATGGGGTAAATGTAGGGTAGACGTACTATGTATGTATAGATAGAATGTAAACTCCATGAGGACAGGATCTTAGTGTTTGTCTTGTTCACAAAAGCCTAGAGCATAGTAGTGCTAGCGCGATTTGCCAAAGGCCTTCTGTTGGATTCTTCTATTGCTAAGATACTCATCTGTTTGATTTTCAGCTTTTGTTTTTTGTAATAATTTAAATACATATTGACTCAATAACCCAGATGAAATCACTTTCGGGGTTTTCAGGTCTGGAGTAGTGGGAGGTGGGGAGGAGCAGTAAGGGAA
>NW_006434369.1:16185515-16192876 GCF_000325575.1 Pteropus alecto
AAGAGTATTGCTGTAACGATTCTGAAAATTTCAGAATTTTTACGATTTTCCTGTGGAAAGAAAAATCAGGATTATATTAAAGAACACTCAGTAGCAATTAAAACATAATCAAGAAAGGAGCAGGCTCTATCTAGGCACTTTTATTCTTTTCAAATGACTCCATAATGTAGCTATACATACATAGCATAATTAAGTAATGTCTAGCTAATAACTTATGATTCTGTTTTTTAAAAGAAATGCTTTTTACTATGTTAACAAAAGTATAATTGTGCTAAACTAAAATTTTCATAACAATACTTATGATTTTTGAGTACTTTCAAGGTGCCAAACACCACTCTAACATATTCATTTCATTTTCCAACAACTCTATGAGTTCCTGTTATTACTCTCAATTTACAGATGAAGAAACTGACCTCATGAGCTAAATGACTTTCCTCAAGTCACACAGATGAGAAATGGGGGGCACCCAAGGATTTGAACTCAGATTAGTTTAATGCCTGAGCCATACTCATTACAAGTGCTTACTACTATAGAAGATATTTGCAATATTTAGCCTGTAGAAGAAATGCCTATGTCAGAGCAGTGTCTTCAAATATTTGAAGGGTTGTTTTAGAAGATATCACACTCCTACCATCTTACATTTTGGTTAGAGATTTTTGTTTGTTTTTGTTTTTTTGAGGCTTACTCAAAAGGGTGTGCAATCCTGGTGGGCATGTTAATCAAGGTGCCTTCTGCTCCCCCAGTCAAGGGTGACATTTCAATGAAGCTGGTCATTTAGGCCTTCTCTGTGCAACTGTCAGTGGTAAGCAGAATGAGTAATGAAACATGATTGTGTCTGACCTATGAGGACTGAAGGATTGTCCAGTGGTTTCAAGTATTGAGATCCTTCTGGCACCAACCTTCCATGGGTCAGCTTTCAGTCACTCAACTCTGTGACTTAACATAACTTTAGAGTTAGTTAACAGATTTGATTACTGTTGCTGGTAAATCCAAGAATGCCAACTATTTCCAGGCAGAGAGGGATCAGACTTTTCCATGTGGTTCCAGCAGGACCAAGTAGGACCAATGAACTTCGCATTGCTGTGAGGCTGATTTTGATTCAGAATTGGGGGCAGGGTTAACAACAGAATAAGCAGCCTTGAGAAGAAAATTTCTGTCACTGGAGATGAGATGTTCCAGCAGAAACTGGTGTAGCAGAAGGAATTTCCCCATTGTTTGGGAACTTGGATTAAATGTCCTCAATATCCCTTTCCAGAAAAAAGAGTTTATCATTCTATATGGGTTTTCCTGATCCTCGCTACACCTGAAGATGATCTAAGATTACTCTTAACTTTCCTATGTGTTAACAGAAGTGCCTTTCATCTCTCAACATTTAGTGATAATGATATGTAACATTTATTGGGAGCTCACTTGTAGTAGGCACTATTTTAAGTCTTCAAATGAGATGTCCTCTTCTCGATTTCAACCCATGTCAGATTTATCTTGTTCTTATAATAGAACTTGAGTTGGTTAGGCAGCACACAGGCATTCCACAGTGCAACCAGGAAAAGGTTGAGAGTAGACAGTGGTGGAATCTTAAGAGCCTGAGGAGCCTGGAGCAAAAGGCCAAACCACTTCCCCAAGGGCACCTCTGTGAAGCTCCTCTCCTCCTTTTCCTCGTCCTGATGCTGTCCCATCCTGGCAGACTGAGAGGCTGTTCATGTGAACTGCCTCCTTGGCTCCTTTTCCCTTCTGGCTTCCAGCTGGGTGTCATCAATGGAAAGAACTGGCTGTAGATTAGGGTGACAGGGTAGGAGTGAGGTTGGGGCAGTGTTGGACTTAAGCCTGCTCAGAATGGCTTACTAGATATGACTGTGCACGTCTTTTGCCAATTCTGTTTCCAGTGATCACTTTGGTAGCTTGAAATAGGCCATGGAAAGAGTATATACACCAGAAAAATGGGCAGATACTATAAATTTTAAAAAATTTCCAGAGAGCCAGCTATTAAATATTGACCAACACACCAATGGATTAAGACATTTATTCTGCTGGCTTCTCTTTTCTTGAGTAGCTTCAGGTTCACCTTGACCAAAGGTCATTATTCTTTTCGAAGTTGTCATCTCTACACACTTCCCTCCTTCTGGGGACTGCACTATCTCTCTTTTGGTTTCTCCACTTGCCTCCAGTTGAAAATAGTTCCTTTAATGAACAATTCTCAGATTACCTTAATTTAAGTGGGCCATTTGTTTCCTGCAGAGATCGTGGTTGATATAGTCCATAAATAAGTGAGTCACAACCACTGGCCTGGTCATTCTTCAGTGTGAGGTATGATGGTTAATTATGCCTCAATTGTGATAATTCTAGAACCTGAATCTACTGCCTCAAGAGAATGAGAAGAAATCAGCAACCATTCTCAGTTTTACAAACAAGTTTCCCTCAATGTCTTTGCTCGCTAATGTCTCCCTTTATCAACAACTCCTCTAAGCCTAAAACATGATAAAAAATTTTTCAAAGAGATGACTTTGGAAACCCTTACTTTTCACTGAAGATCTTGGGGAAGAATCTCTATAATGTGGGGTTAACAGTCTCCTGTTTGGCATCTGGTTCAAAGTGAAAGTCCAAAACCAGTGGCTCTCAACCTCTGCTAAACATGACAATTAGCTGAGAGCTATAGGCAAGCTAATACTTGGGCCCCTAGATCAATTAGATCACATTCTCATAGACACTAGCTATGTGAACTTGAGAAATAACCTTTCCAAGATACTTTCCTAGTGAGAAAGATGAGACAATCATACCTACTGTATGGATTTGCTACAGAGATTACATGAGTAATAAACAGTGCTCAGCATTAACATCCTAATTCACCATTTTCTCGCCTCCCTCCCTTAGCCTTCCCAGCACTGTCCTAGAACAAAAAGTACAAGGCAGGTCCCTGGGAGGTCTAGACCATTGGATCCTAAAATGTGGTCCTTGGATCTTGGTATAATTTGAGAACTTGCTAGAAACTCAAATCCTCCAGCCTGCCTCTTCCTCAATCCACTGATTCAAATTCTCTGGGAATGGGATCCAGCAATTAAAATTTTAACAAATCTTCCAGATGACTGATTTATGGTAAGTTCAAGATCCAGTGGTCTAGATATTCCTCTCTATTTGCTGGTAATGCCAAATGAACTCTTCTTCTCTCTTTGACTCAGGTTTGTTCCTTTGGCTAACTGTACTCTCCCACTCCATGGACACTCTAGGCCATATATTCTTATCATGCAGTTCATCATGGGTTGTTTGGCTGGCTGGAACATGGGTTGGTTTCCAGCATTCACTGCCCATGAAACTAGGAATGAGGGCAAACACAGAGAGTCTCTTCTTCCAACAGATCCAAAGCCATCGTTTGGGAAGAAATTACTTTCTTGTTTTGCTTTTGCAATGACTACTGTGTTTACAGATAAAGACTCTGTGAATTCTCTTTGCTCATCAGATGAGAATCTTGGGATAAAGATATCTGCCTTGAGAGATAGAGGCATGGATGGAGTTCCTCCTTTAAGGTCCACGGGTATGTGCATGCGTGAGGTTGCCTGGGAGCACACTTCTGTGTTTGGGGCCAGTGTGGGTAAGTAGTAGCATTTAAGGAGAAGGACGAGACTATGAGTGTCTATGAGTCTCCTTGGCTGGCAGGCTCTCAACCTTATAAAATGCCTCTTGATTTTCTCTAAATTACATTCATTGTTCATCTCTGTGAATTTTACTGATGATCCCACATTATCCAGGATTTGGAGAACTATCCCTTATTCAGTAGATGCAAATGAGCTCAGAATCTTGCTTACTAAATAAGAAATCAACCCCTTGGCAGCTCTTCATTTCATGATGTCTTCCAGGGGTAGATTTGGCAGCGATAACTTCAGGTCTTCCAAGTGAATGAAGAGTTCTACCAAATGAGCTTCTGAGAGTAGAGAAGTTTCTCTCTGCTGGGCAAACTGGTCAATCTCAGTTGTTGCCAATAGTTTAGCAATGAGCTATCTCAGATTGGTAGATTTTTAAACTATAATGTGCTAGATAGTGATGGTGTCCAAGTAGAATTTGCAGCTGGCCCTATAGCAAAGCAGATGATGGAGACTCATTACTTGACAAAAAGTGCTCTGTCATTTTTACCTGTAGATAAAAATATTGCAGCAACATTTTCATACTGTAGCACAAGTGGGAAATAGACAAGCCCATTCCAAATTTATCATTTAGGTCCTGACACACCAATTCACCCTTCAAGTCTTTATCTATGAAGATCCTTTATGTGGTATTATTTTCTCTAAATGTTTTTACATCTTAGATATAGAGAAATCTTCACACAGACCTCTGTGCCATTCATCATATTGCTAGGATGATGCTGATATTTATGGGGTAAATCAAGGACCATTATCATAAACCACGTCTAGATATTTACAAATCACTGTGGTGAAACCTTTTACATAGTTCTATGTAAAATCTTTGTCAAATTCAATTTAAATGTGTTTTTAAAAGTAATGTTCTCGTACAATCTGAGATTTTTCTAATGGTAGTTAACTAGTGTCAGGAAAGAGACTGTTGCTACGGGGACCATCAAAGGTAACTTTTGGTCCTTATTGGGGCCTTACTGGTTTGGTCAGAGGCAAGAGGCCAAGAGGATCCTTTTCTTTACTAAATTAGAATAGAAAAGGTAAAGATGAGGAGTTGGGTGTGGGGCAACCTTCCTCTAACTGAGGAAGACAGCCAGAGGAATCTCACTGCTGCGTCAGGAAGCCCAATGAAACTAAGCTTTTTTTTTTTTTTTTTTGCTGCATTTGTCAGAAAAACTGAAGCATGGGGCTAAGGAGGAGGTACTGTCCCCTACCATAGCAGTGTCTTCTTCATGCTGAGAAAGTAAGAGCCTGGGTTGAATGGCAAAGGTCCTGAACACCACTTGTGGAAGGGGCCAGACCAGGCCAATCCCATTTCTTCAGCTAAGGAAGTTCAAATTGGCGGTTTTCAAGTGGAGGTGAGGCCTTCAGATATTTGAAGCCCTGGGTCTTGTACATGAACTGAGGTTTTGCATTAAGATAAGCTACAAAAATATATTCTCATCAGGATTTATGAATAAGAATAAGATAAAAACAAGAATTATAACAGTGAAAGGGTAGTGGAAAGGTATGTTATGTAAGTGTACTTACCTGTATGTTTTATTAATTCTTGCTTTATATATTAATCTTTTACAGTGTTCTTTAGAAAACCTTGATCTTAGAGAGACAGAAAAGAATTTTTGTAGATGTTTTTTGATGATTCCATGTAATCCCTTTCATTGACTCAGTGCACTCATTGTCTCCCCGCCACTCCCATTTTCTCACTCCTCTACTGGGTGCTGGGAGTTTGGCCTCTAATTGCTCTTGGCTCATAGGTGACTCCTCCCTGGAGAGCTTACACTCCTACTTGCAGGGGCTTGTCAGTCTACATCAGTGACAGACTGTTGGAGGAGGGTACCAAAGGCCTACTCCCTTACCTAAGTGGGAGACAAGACTGGGGTAAGGTTTATGCTCCAGCGCTCCCCACTGTGGGTGGATGTCACAGCCCAGCCCAGCTCCTTGCTGCCCTAGCCTGCTTTCCTCACTCTCATATAGTTCTTATTGAAGAGCACTCCCCGATAAATAGTGAGCATTCTGACCCAAGACAATAACCACAGAGCAAATGGAATCTCTGTGTGCTCCCAGGCTCATAGGAAGGCATGTTGTCTGGCTGAACACCCTGTCACAACAATCGCATAACCTTTGGGTCTCATCTTTGCAATTGGAGTCCCATAAAATGGCAATACTGTGTTGTTTACATTTCAGAAACCTAAAATATAAGTCACCAATGAAAAATGAGGAAAGGAGTAAAATTGGATTATTCTCTGATAAATATTAAAGAAACTGTTTTACATGGCATGGCAACAATTTGAAAACTTTGTAGTTAAAATTAGATCATATTTTTTAGGGACATATTCAGCTACTTCTGTTTTGTGGACATTGATATAAATACCATGTAGAAATCATTTTGGTTTTATGAAATGAGTGAGACCCAACACAGATCATAATATCAGTGTATTAAAGATAAACCGTTGTATTTCTCATGTGAAAGCTGAAACCTCAAGGGTCACGACCACAGAAGAAGTCATGAGGAATCTCACTGCTGAGTCAGATAATACCAACTGCTTGCCAGCTGCCAAATTGCAAACAGAAAGTTAGTTATTTGCTAAGTCAGACCGAGAACACCATACTACTTGTTGATAAAACCAGCCACAGCGTTAGATTACCAAATCTCACAAGCAGCCTGACATATCCTACAGACCTTAAAACAGGCACAGAGCAGTTGCTGAACATCCAGCCTAACGTTTGTGACTTTATGAACTTGTCAATTACTTAATCATCAAACTTCAGGTTTCACATCTGAAAAGGAGGCAGATGCTTTATTGGGTTATTTAGGGTTTAGTACAATAAGGTCTATAGGGCACCTAGCACCGTGCTTGGAAGAGTGTAAAATCCCATTGAATGGTAGCTGTTCATCTGAAAGAAGGACTACACTCTTGATTTTTGAAACTTCAAGTGGACATTTATATAATACATTTTAAAAGTAAAAATTTAACGAAGATCACAAGTGGATATGAGCTCTGTATTATTCCAAACTTTCCTGACCTTTGTCTATGTACATTAATATATATTTAAACATAGATGTACTAGCATACACTTGGTACTTTACATCCTGCTTTTTTTTCCCATTCAGCATTATTTTGTTTACACATGTGTATATTTGGCATAGTCTACTTATGTCATTTTTATATTTCATTCCTGAAGGCAATATATACATAATATCATAAGAAGTTGGAGAAGATACTGACCCATTATGTTAAAAAAGCCCCAGGGCTCCAGGATTCACCAAACCAATAGCCCTAACCTGTTAGCAAGTCGCTAAGTACTTACAAAAAGACTTCTTTTAAACTATCAGCCTGGCTTGGACTCTCACAAGTCTGCCCTCTGATTCTCCTCAAGAGACCCCATGACCTTGACTGTTTGCTCCCCTCTTGCTGATACTACTCAGTCCTTAACACCTCTTTTTAGGCCAGATAATTCTTTTTTGGGAGTGGGGGCTATCCTGTGCATTGTAGAGTATTTAGCAGCATCCTTGGCCTCTACCCAATAGATGCTAATAGCACCTCCTCGCAGTCATGGCCATCAAAAATGTCCCCAGACATTGCCAAATGCCCCCTGTGGGAGGGAGTAAAAGTACCCTTGGCTGAGAACCACTCTTTTAGGATCTTGTACCATAATGGATACTGTGCTTTGACTGTTTGCTCAAATTCAGGACCAGAATGTACCTGGCTTTACCTCTGCATCATTCTAAGAGCTGCACCA
>NW_006434369.1:16192904-16211998 GCF_000325575.1 Pteropus alecto
AATGAAACTCTGTGATTGAGGTCTAAAATAGGGCATGATGTCTGGACGAAGCAGGATGATTTCTACTCAGTATAATTACAAGTAAGATAAGAAAAGCAATCGAGTATAATGGAAAGTCCCTTTACTTTTCCAAGTCAGGGTTATTCATCTGTAAAATGGAAGTAGTAACAGAAGAGTCTGCTTAACTTTAAGAGCTGTTGTAATGATCGAAATGTTAATTGACTGACTAATTCGTTCATCCAACATTTACTGAGACAACATTGTGTTTGGTGCATGGACGCAGAGAAGTATCAGACAAGTATCCAACCTCAGAGGAGAGACAAACACAGACACCTGTAAAATACAATAGTTTCATCCATGGGTGACTACATACAAAAAATGTGATACATACATGCAATGGAGTATTATTTGGCTTTAAAAGAGAAGGAAATTTCAACACATGCTACAACATGGATGAGCCTGGAGGACATTATGCTTATTGAAATAAGCCAATCGCGAAAGTAGGGGCCTGATAATGGCTGAGGTGGGAAGGAAAGAGCTAGAAAAAATGAGGAAGGACATGTAGGCCAAAGGGCCAGCAAAAGCCAAGATATGAAGGATGAGAAAAAGGATGACATGTGTAGAACAAAAGCACTTTGATGTTACTGGAGCATGAAATGGTAGATGATATGGAGAGGCCATAAAAGAGACTAGGAAGAAAGTGGCCACAACCATGAGTGCCTTGAATGCCGTGGTAAGGAGCCTGGACATCAACCTGCAAATGGTAGGAGCCACCGAAGAATGATAGGGAACTAACATGGTCCAATGTGTGGCCAAGTGAAAAAATGATGTGTGTGAAAACCCTTTGTAGTTTGTTAACTCCTGCAGAAATGTAAAATTTTATGACAATTGTTATTGTTACAATGACAGCTGCAGGTGACATACAGCATCTGGTGAAACAACAGAACATAAGATTGCAGGAATGTTAACTAGGTCGCCGTGGATCAGAAGCACGTGATCAATGCAGTAAGCTCACATCGCTCACCAAAAGCTGGCCTCACCTGCAGGTGGAAGTAACAAATAAAGGGCCGCAAATACAGACTAAAGAATATGATAGCAGGTAGCCACAAGGAGACACCTGGAATAGAGCCATGAATTCAGGCCCACACATTCTGCCCAACAGACATTAGGTTATTCAATAAAACTGGCTATGCAGTGTGGCTCATTAATAGGGCCGCTGCACTTCAGTGAGACTCCACAAGTATCTACATAGAAAAGACAGAAATGTGAGAATCGGTCAGGGGAGCGGAAACAAATGTGGGGCCTGAGGAACAGTGGAAGAAAGGCATTATTGGAGCTACCGGAGCTCTTTTGCAGAGAGAAGCTGGACATTGTAAAGAACTATAATGTATTATTTTCTGGCATTTAATCAGAAATAGTGAGTCAAAGGACTTTTATACAGATCAAAGAACCAGTTGTACCCTCAGGCAGTGTAAGTCTGCTTGAATGACAAGGCTTGGGAATCAGGAGGTAAGCATGACTTTAGGTGAGGGATTTGTGCCTTAAATTTTGCATGTAATTCAAATTTTTGTAAACCGAATTTTATTTCCTCATTGCCTTTTATTAGAATTTCCAGGCTAAAGTCAATTAGTTTCTGATGGATTTTTCACTTGAAAGGGGTTGTACTTTGCTTCCCATGCTTCTCTTGTAGCCCACAGGGCACACACACACACATATACACCCAAAGCCATATGAGGCTGATGGCTTTTAAAGAAAGCCTAAGGCAAATCCTTCTAGGCCATGAGCAATCGTTTCCTACCATTTTCATTTGGAAGGTTCAGATTTTCCTATTTGGTCACACCTGGAATATGTTTAGCTTAGAAATAAATAATAAGAATATCAAATAAGAATATCATGAAGGCATTTCAGATCTTTGAACATCTAAAACTCCAAAGCTAAGGACTCAACAAATATTTATTTGGCACTTATTAACATATCCCTATGTGGAGAAATATTTTGTTTATTTTTACTCTGCCTGTCTCTAAAAAAATATTTATGGTACTTTCCAAAGAAGTAGAAGACAAGCTTTACTATTAGGAATACTATTTTTTTTTTCTCTTTGAATTCCTAGTGCCAAGCACGATATATAGGATATAATAGACCCTATATCAAAAATTCTTTCAAAAACAAAAGCTCAGAGGGAAGGAGAGGAGGGAAAACAGTACGAGTCGGCTGGAGGAGATGGTCACCATGAGAGCAGTAGAAGAATTTCTTGGGAATGAACCAAATCTTTACAGCCTCAATATAAGAAATGTCCCAGGCCAGGGCTGTTCCCAGTCATGATGCTTTTTATGATTGGGCTAGACAATTGTAGGCTTTTTAATGCCAGGCCAAGGGCTGAAACTTTATCCTGTAACAATAGCAGCACATTAAGATTCAAGCCTCGTCTTAATCATCTTCAAAATCATCTTAAGGGGAGCCTGGGATATTAAAGAATAAATAGAAAGGGTTTGAAAAAGTCGAAGTTTCCTTTGCTGAGGACGAGATCTGAAACATAAGTATGATCCTCTCCACGCGCAGCCTCTCCTTTTTACGTAGGTTTTATAAGGAAAAAGCTCACCACATTTTTGGCCCTTTGCATGTCTTCCTGGTATGATTTAGTGATCCTCGTGACTTAGGCACAGGATTGTGGAGGATGTGAGCACAGGTCCACTCATTCCTATCAATGGAGATGATTTCCCATTTCATACTTTCCAGGCAGCAGCATGCTCTCAGCCCATCTTCTCACTGCATGTAGGGGAACTCAGCATTTGCAGAGTGATGTAAAATACCATGAAAAATGACCACACTTCCTCCTCCTACAGGCCTATCCTGGGCTTTGGGCTCTGCTCCAGGATAACCAGGGCAGGTCTCCAGAGGACTGGCCTTCCCCTGGGGCCCTGACAATTTAAAGAAGCTGGGGAGGCCAGAATGGCTGCAAGTTCCCCTGCCGGCCTGTGGCTTGGCTTCAGAGTCCCAGATATCCCTTCAGTTGGCCTGCACCAGAGCTGAAATCTCATCCAGATGAAGCCCTGATTTGGACGTCAATAAAAAGATTTGCTTTTCAGTAACAACTTTGCCGGTAAGATGTCGGTTTGGCAATATGGATTCAAAACAGACTTAGAGGTGATCTCAGCAGAGCCAGTGCTCTGCCAAAGCCCAAATGGGCTAGGTATCGTTTCTTAAAGCATACCTCAAAGAGTAAATATTTCTCAAGGGATATAAAGTGTGTATTGATGTGCTGACTTTTCATCTGAAAACCTCATTATTTCATCTATAAAATTCTCCTCTGTGATCTGGAACATCTAAACTATGACAAATAAATCTTTTGACACCAAGCGCCTCTCTTTCACTTCTCCCACTTCCTCATTCTCACTGGACCAGTTCTTCAACTCCAGGCTCACACCCTCCCAGGGATTTTTATCCCAACACAGCCCTCTCAGTTTCCCTTTTCCTCTCCCACACACCTGGATCGTTTAACACAACACTGTGAATTTCTTCCCTCTCAAGAGGGGCTGGTCCACCTCGAACTCAATCTGCTTTTCTCTGCATTTGCTCGTGCACAGTCAAGTTGTGCAGAAGAAACCATGGTTCCCCTGGAGGTTTACTGTCTCTGGTCAAAACCTTCCTTACTACCCGCAGCCCTTTTCCTGCCCCTGGCCAGATCCCTTTCTACTACTTGTGGCACTGATTAAAAATCAACTCCACATCAAAGCACTCTAAGTTGGAATGGTAGTTGGCATGCAGACTTCTGAACGCGAGCAGCCACAGCTGGTAGTGGAGCTGAATCTTCTGAAGGAGGGCATGTCACACAGTGCTTTGGAGCAGGAACCAGCACAATGGCTCATGAGAGCAGGGCTGCTGAGCATGTAGAGATCTCCTTGGGGGGATATACACACTCTTTGGGAGAAACCTAAGGGTACTGGGTTCTGGTCCCCAAGGTCTTAATCATCTTGTGTCATCATTCCCCCACTCAGCCTATTACTATCATCATTGCTTTGTCTGATGTGCAGTAGTGACTTGAGAAATTAGTCTTTTGAAGAAACAGTTTCTTTTTATTTCTCTGAATTGTTCATTATTTTTAATATCTTCACAAAGAAAGCCTTCATTATTAAGCAGAACAGCAATTGGAAATAAAACCATTAAAATATTTGTATAGTACTCGTAGGCATGGAACCATAAGAGTTAAATGAAATACAGGTCTAGAATAAAATTCACACATAATCCCTGATATCAATGACTTTGCAGTCTGGTCAGGTGGCAAGACCTACACTAAATAGAACCAAGGGATTTTGAGGTTGGAGAGGTATAGGTAGAGAAAAATAAAACAATAAAAAACAAACAGTGTTCAATTAATTTGGATGTAGCAGGTACCTGCTCTAATGCTATTCCACACAAGTACTTCCTACAACATAACTGTCCTCCCAGCATGACCATTGCAGGCCCGGGTGGTAGAGTCATCACTGGGAACAGCTGGAGATCTTAGGGAGTTCAAGCTGGGCTCAAGTCAAAGTTGGGGAGAATGGCTCACTCCTGTTGGGTTACAATCTGGTAGAGAACCCCCCAAAGTGTCACAAAATTTAATGTAAGTTTTTGTGTCATATTCTATAACCTCAGAACCCAGATAGGAGTCCAGGGAGGGATTGGATGGGGAGGGATTCAAATAAAGAATGACATGCTACATTCAGAATTTCTACTGGAAACCCCTACTGAGGTTTTGTTCTTCGGTCAAGATAGTCACACCGTTTCCTATTTTCTTACAGAGTTCTTTCTAGAGAATATCTTCATTCTCCTTAGTGTCAATGTAGGTCCTCTGAGGAGCAGATGCCAAGACCAGAGTAGACATGCAAGAGATTTATAGGTGGAGACATTTGTGATAAAGAGGAGAGAACAGGTGTAGGGGGAAAGGGCCTTTGTCCTGCAATACAGATGCAACACTTGTGAGGAAAAAAAAAAGAGGAAAGTAAGATTGGGCAGAAGAGCCTCAGATCTCGGAAAAGTCCTGAAAGTTCCAGCTGGGCCAGTAGGGAGCTGCTAGGCCAGAGCTGCACAGATGAGGATTCCACCAGAGGGTAGGAATGGCCTGGCTTATAGTACCCCTCTGGACAGCCTGGAGATGTGTGACCTGGCATGACTGCCATAATGGATCTGAAGGTGCACTGCTTGGATGCTGTCAGTTAGCTATGTTCCTTGCAGAAGAGTCTCCTAGAGGAAGATTCGAGCAGGGCACCTCAGTAGCTGCCATACCCTTGCAAGTAGAATTTCGTTGGATTGTTTACTGAGCCGTGTCGGAATTGCAGCAGCAAACGTGACTTGACTTCCATCCTAGGAGGAAGCAGGCCCCCATGCCAGCGGGCCTCTGCCAGCTTTGGCCCCCAGTTTAGCAAACATGCCCTGGCATGTCCAAACCCTAGCAGTGGAAAGCAGTAAGAGATCACTCAAACTGCAAACACCATGTAGCAGATACAAAGTTCATAGTCACATGAAAAAAAATGAATTCAGTGATTTCCTAGGTAATTAAGTAGTTTCTCAGTCTGTTCAAGGTTTCTCTGCCAATTTGGAGTTATCTGAGCTAACAGGGTGTTCCTGTTCCCAACCCTCCCTGGGGCTGCACACTTGTTCCATGTCTCACCTGTCATCGTGGCACCGCAGGGGGATGGCATGTATGGTCTGCCACCCTGCCCTGGCTTCACTGAGGATATTCTCAGATCAGTGGGCCTGGGGTCATCAGCCTCTCTTCTGGCTGCCTCTGCTGCTGTCCAGGGCTTCCCTACAAGGTCTGTGGCTTATACCACCCACCTCACAACCAGTACTGGAGTTGCCAGTCATGAACCCAAGGCCATTTTTGATCTACCTTCCCTCTATCTGCCTCTTGCAAGTTATCTTCTATATTGTGGGTATGCAGCCAGTCTAAGAGAGGAGCCATTACCTTGGGCAAAGCAGCTCTTTAGCTGTGGCATTTCTGGATGAGAGCTGGCAGCTAAAGATTGTCTGCTGGTGACACTTCCAGCAGTTGGGGAACTAAACCTTTCATTCTTGAAAGGGAATATGGGAGGAATATCCTTAGCATGAGTATACCTGTGGGCAAATATTGTGAGAGTGTTGACCATTACCATGTTCCTCACATCCTGTGATGATGCAAAAGTAATAGAATATGGAATTAATATTAACATTAACTTTGACTTTCAGTTTTATTCCTTTCCCTCTGAAGAGTTCATGTTAAAGTTTATGCATCCAAGAACCATTTACTCCCTGAGGCGATTTCCCAAGCCTCCTGTCTCCCATTTGTTTTCTTTTCTACTTCCCCACTTGTTTGCATTTCTACCACAGGCCATCAAGGGAAATCAAAAGCAGTGAAATACAAACCAGTCCAAAGCCAGCTCGGCCAAAGTCTCAACCAATGGCAAGTGGAAGTTACAGTCTTGGCTAGACTGATTTGAAAGGATTGCCAATTGCTTCTCGTTCCTGTTTCCTTGGACAAAACCTGGAATTGCCTACATATATAGTTACAGTATCTTCTCAGGACGTTTTACCAGCTTCGCTTTCACAAAATCGCAAAAAGGCTCTGGTGAGCCCTCTTGTCACATACCTCCCACTCTACCCATAAAAATCCCAAAGGAAAATCCAAATATTCGGGCAATGTAAAATCCAACATAAAATCCACACAGATTCTTAATTCTCCATGGAATTCATGTACAGGGTAACTACTCTGGTACGATGACATATGGATGAATCATAGCTGGGAATATCTTTTAGAACCCCCTCAGATCTGCAGAAGCTGGGAAACAAGCCCAGGGAGGGTGCAGCCTCTATTAATAAAATGCTCCTCTTGTGCCAAACCGACCAGGGGCTGTGCCCATGTGACATTTCAGCTCTAGAAATGTACCCCTTTCCAATTCCAGTCTCCTTCACAGATACGTGAACGCCTGAAATCCCCATCTCTCGTGACTCATTCCTTTTGGCTAATAACAAGGTTTCTTCTCTCACTTCACATTTGTTTAACATGAAGATTCCCCTGGGTGGGTGTTGCTTTAAGTCATAGAATGTTAAAGCTAGAAAGGATCTTAGCCTAGTTTTGTGTGCTCATCAAACTGGGTGCTGCAGTCACGGCAGAGCTTGGGAAAGCCACAGCATAAATGGGCATGTCTTGGAACAGAGACTTTCCTGGACTCTGTAAAATTTTCCTTAAACTGGAGTATAATTTAAAACATTTTTATATTAAAACAAATAAGGATACAGTGCAATGCAGAATGCCAAATTTGTGTGAATGTTAATTTAAAAGAGATTATGATGTGTTGGCCAATTCTAAATAGCTACTAGTGTATGAATTCACAATGGCTGTTGCGGGTACTTTGCTGGAAAGTTTGAGAAGGCACTGCTTTAAAAAGAGCAAGTCGTTGTATGCTCCAGAAATTCTATTTCTGTGTGTTAGAATTCTGATACCAATTATGATGTGTGTTTTTTCCCCACACCACCAAGCAAGTGACACTACCTATCTGGATATAGCACCAGATCCCAGAGGTTAAGGGCTCAGTCCTACAATTCTTTCCTCTGCCCCCACTTCAGACATCAGTTGCAAGATCAGGTTGTCAACTGTGCTTCTGACCTATTGGCTATATAGATGGGAAGTTTCAATGACACTTGGGTTCAATTAATTTTAAGAGCAGCTAACAGAACTCAGAAACATCTTACGTATTAGATTACTGGTTTATTACAAAAGAATATAACTCAGAAACAGCCTGATAAGAGATGCATAGGGCAAGGTATGGGGAAAAGGGCTCAGAACTTTCATTCCCTCTTCAGGTGCACCACTCTTCCAGAATCTCCATGTGTTCACCAGCCCAGAAGCTCTTCTGAATCCTGTCCTTTTGGGTTTTTATGAAGGCTTCGTTACGCTGTAATAATTAAATCATTGGCCATCGGTGATTAAACTCAACCTCCAATACTTCCCCCCATCCCAGAGGTGAGAGGGTGGGGACTGAAAGTTTCTATCTCCTAATTACAGGGTTGATTCTCCTGGGAACTAGCCCTCATCCTTTGGTTACCCAAAGCTTTTCTAAAAGTATCTCATTAACACAATACAAGACAACTTTATCATTGTCATCACTTGGGAAATTCAAAGGGTGTTAGGAGCTCAGTGCCAAGAACTGATGAAGACCAAATATATATATTTTTATTATAAATTATAGTATGACAGTATATACCCCCAAGAATTGAAGATATTTGTACACTCAAGTTTACAGCAGAATTGTTCACAACAGCCAAAAGTTGAAAGCAACCCAAGTGTCCATAGGTGGATAAACAGATAAACAAAATGTCTATAGATACAAAGAAATGCTATTGAGCCTTAAAAAGGAAGGAAATACAAACATATGCTACAATATGAATGAACTTTAAGAACATTATTCTAAGTGAAATAAGCCAGACACAAAAGGACAAGTACTGTAAGAATTTACTCAGATGAGTTATCTATAGTAGTCACATTCTTAGAGACAGAAAATAGAATGGTTGTTGTCAGGGACACAGAAAAGTAGAGAGTTGTTTAATCGGTACAGTTTCAGTTTTGCAAGAAGAAAAGAATTCTGGAGGTGGAAGATGATGATGATAGCATATAATGTGAATGTTCTTAACACTATAGAACTATACATTTAGAAATAGTTAAGGTGGTAAATTTTATGTTATATGTATTTTTACCACAAGCTTAAAAAGGTGAGGGAGTATGAGAGACAGGAGTGGAATTTCAAGATCAAGTCCTCCCACCTTACTGTGTCCATTCACAGACGATGGAAACTGAGGTCAGAGAGTGGCAGTTGTCTGCTAGGTACCTGGTTATTTAGTGCTGGAGCCAAACCCAGCACTTTCTGAAATCTGAATTCTATGTCAGTGCTCTTTCTGTTAAAACATCATTATTTATCATTGTTTTCCACATTGATAGGAGAGACGCAGGTGACAAGGATAGTCAGTTCAGGTAAATTTAGCAGTGTCACTTGTACCTTTCAATTCCCACTACCACTACCCTAGTCCAGGCTTTTACCACTTGAATTACTGCCACAGCCCCCTGATTGGTTCCCTGATTCTGGTGGAATGCATTCTGCACACACTTCAGCCGTTGGGCAGTGTCAATCAGCTGTGCTTCCAAGGGAAGTGTCTCTTGAAGGCAAATCTGAACAGGCACCTCCAAGGCTGCCACAAGACACTTGGTATTTTTATGTTTGTAGGCTGAGAAGAATATGGATTATGAGGCCATACACAGGCCAGGAAAAAGTGCCACAATCAATTACTGCTATTTCCCTGGGTTGGTGGCAGGGGTAAGTGGGGGAGGAAGATGAGCTGTGGCACACGAACAGTGTATTTGGCATTCCTTCTCTTAACTTATTAGATGAAGCCAATTTCCTCAGTCTGACATTCCAGAATATCTACAACCTGGTTCCTGTGCCTGCTGAAATGTTGCATAGCTCTTAAGGCAAAAAAGCATATCCTCCTTCAAGCCTTCTTTTTGTCATTTGTCTTTTCTTGAAGTCCCACACCCTCTATTTTCCGATGGCACCTGTTATATTATGCCTTGTACCTTTGACATATATGACTATATTCCCTCCTTAGACAGCTCCTGAGGGTGGGTGCTACACCCCGCTCATCCCTGCAGTGCTGTTTTTGTAATGGCATATTCCTTACCACGGCAATGGCACCAATGTAGAGTCTAGTCAAGTTAACTTTTTCATATCAACAGACTTATCAGATGGGAACATCCAGTTCAATGCCAAAGCCTGAGCTGATGCATAGGCCTCTTCCACCCAAGAATACAGAATGTTTCCTCATGTGTTTGTGCAACCAAGCAGTGAAAAGAACTCCGCTTTCCTTTTTCTCTGAGTGCTGACCTGCAATTCTTATTCACACATGGATGGCTATAGCAAGCAGCCCTGCGGGTCAGTCAAAACAGACTACAACTTAATATAACATAAAAACCAGTTTAAACACGTTTAAAATAACGTTTTAAAAAGGCTTAGTAATATATAAACCATATATATTCAATATCCCTTCAGGAATAAATAAAGCAAGGAATGCAAAAGTCAGAGGCTATGGAGAGGGAGGGGTTACAACACCGTGAAGAAAAAATTTTCTGCTCCACACTTTTCCCCTGGGCCAGCATTGGCCCCACGATGGATTGGTATTGAGTTTGAAAGTAATGTTCTGTTAATTCCATTTCTTCTTCCTCAGATCACTTGTTCTGTTGAGGTTTCTTACAGCTCTCCACCTCCCTCTAGTCTTGGTCAACCTGTTTCAGTCATCGCCTCAAAATACATCGCTGTAAAACAAAGAGGCAAATAGACCCTTCCTAATTGTGCAGAAATGGGTATAATGGGCTAGTTAGTTGTTCTCCTTTTAAAAAGAAAAGAAAAGAAAAGGAGAAAAGAGGAGAGGAGAGGAGAGGAGAGGAGAGGAGAGGAGAGAAAAGAGAGAAATAAAAAAGGGCCAGAGCTACTTCAGGAAGAAATGACCTATCTTCACAGAAGCGTGAGACAGATTCTAGAAATAACCTCCAAAGTGAAAATTTGATGACAGTCATTCGAAATATTTACTGTGACTGAAAATATACTGTTAGAGTATTATAGGCAGAGAGTTGTACTTGGAGGAAGCTTAATAAATAGAAAAGTATTTTCAAATATTTTTAATAAAAATTAGGTGCTCATGATATGTCATTGAGAGTAGATGTTAGTTTGCTTTAACTGCCATTTTTGGTCCTGTAATGCTCTTGGTGTTCTTAGAGGACACTCATGGGGATACTCCTGTCACTGCACGTTGCTGCCCTGGCACCAATCAGTAGACCTACATACAAAAGGAACACAGAGTGAATGCCCTCCTAGCTCCCCACTGGCTGCAGAGCCCTAGACAGGGGTCAGGGCTCCCTGAGACATGCCCATGGGATCCATAAAATCAACAGAGAGTAGCCTCTGGGTTGCCACCTACAAAGGACCACGGTTATCCATGCCACCCTGTTAAGGGCCACAGGACTGGGAAACCGAAGCCTGCTCTTGTGGTTTTCTGTAAGACAGGAACCCCAGCACGTGGGTTCCTCCAGCCTCTCAGGGTTCAAACTCACACTCCTGCTCAGCTATAGATGACCCTGTTGTCACCTGCTTTACTTTCGCAGGGGTCAGTGCAGCTATAGCGTAGGAATCCAAGCATGTCACCCAATTCTCTTAGTTGATGAGCCGGGTGTAGCCCCCTAAGAACCACACTGTGCAGTTTGCTGTCACTCATGTGAGTTCCCTTTCCTCAGGTACTGCATGTTGGTGACCCCTGATGTCAGGCAATGCCTTGGAAACCCCAAAAGAGAGTGAGGCTGGTCTCTGACCTCCAAAGAAAACCTAGAGGAGAGAGGCAGACTCACAGAGGAAACAGAAAGAGGCACACAGAAAAACTGTGAGATGGAAAGACAGAAGGACAGAGGACAAAAGGAATAAAGAAAGTAAAGAGAGGAAGAGAAAAGTAGAATAAAGAGAGGGGGCAAGAGGAGATTGAAAATGATTTTTTATTTTTAGTTTTTACACTTTTTTCTCATGTGACTTCTAAGTTCCTTTAAAATGATTCATTCTCTTTCTGCTCCAGAGAGTAGCTGATTAATCAGCCATGCATATTTGCAACTTCAGAAGAGAGAGCCACTGCTAGTGAGTCCTGGGCTCTGCTGGCCCTGAGGAGTACCCTCTGGAACAGGTAGGAAGAACAGGCTGCTCATGGCTCACAGGGTGAGTGGGAAGGCCCCTAAGATCCACTGTTAACATATTAACTGCTTCTGGTTGGCAGGTGATGGGCCTGGTGCCTTGCAGTCACAGTGCACACACAGCGAATCATGTGTTAGAGAAGAGGTCACCTCTCAAAGGCAAACCCAGCACTATGCCTGGCCTGCAGTTCTCATCACCAGTCATACAGCCCCTCCCTGGGGTTCCAGTATCCAGAATCCCATGATTGAAATACAGGACAGTGACGAAAGGCATTGAGAAGGAAGTAATTCTCCCACTTAGAGTCAGAAGTGGAGGGAATGTCCAGATGGCCAGATTTGTTCTTGAATTAGATAGACTAAGGTTTGAGCATTCACTTGTCCATTTGTGTGACCAGTGTGAAGAATGATAATGCCTATGTAATGGGTTGCTGTGAGAATTAAGCTGCTTTAATATTATCAATAGAACCCATTAGTGCAAGACCGCTTCACCTGGTGTCCAGATTTTACTTAAGGAAGCAAGAAACTTGGTCTGAGGGGTTGGATTGCAGCATATTTGAATTGAGGATTAGGTTTTTGTTTTGTTTTGTTTTGTTTTGTTTGAGGGGTGGGGGTAGGAGCTGAAGCCCTTGGCTGGAGAGGTGGTATGTCCAAGGCACTAAACTAGAAAGACACGTGGAAGCTGACATAGGTTTCACAGCCAAAAAGGAAGGCTGCTTTGCTGAGGGACAATTCTCTGAAAGACAGCTTGTAAAGGAAAGATTCCTGGAATGACTATTGCCCAATTTACCTTCTTAAAACCAGCTTGTTCTAAGGAACAGTCTTTCTGATGGTAATCAGTGAATTTTAACATATTCCTTTTATTTTAGTGTTTTGTATGGGAAAATTTTAGGTTTTACTTTTTTTTTTTCTAATTCTTTGTTAAGCCATTTCCTTTTTGCCGATATTTTCACATTTTAAGGATCCTTTTCGCAATTTCTTTTCAATTTATTGATTTATAAAAAATAGTTTTAAGTTTTTATTAAACTTCTAGCAGTTGATTTAGAATGTCTTCAATAGATTTGGCAATGTCAAATAGGTTTTAGTTGACTCTTCTTATTTTAAGGAATGTCATTTTTTCGGCCTCAGCTCCTTGCTGTAGTTGAAGGCAAGTGAGGCAGGGAGGAGACCTTGAGCCTGGAGGAAAGGAGGCTGGAGGCAGGGAAATGGAGAGGAAAATGAATGCAAGACACTGCCAGGCTGCTGATCTCAGATAAAGCAGAGGCTGGAGGGCAGACATAAGGGAGGGTTTGAGAGGCAGAGAGGAGGGAAGACTCGGGCAAAGAGGATAGTGAGGCTGGGGCTAAGGATCTGAGGAAGGAGAGATTATGGGAGTCAGCCTCCAGTGAGCGCCCCCTCCAGGTGCCCCCCACCCCACCCTGTGTCGTCCTCTCCCACATCGGATGGGGATGGCCTGTGTACCCAATAGGCTGTTGTGAAAATGATACTGCTATTGTCTCATTCTTATTTTAAAGAATGTCAGGAACTCTGTAAGATAATAAATGGTTATTGTTGCATCAATCGCAATAGGATAGACTTGTGTGTCTGATGTGCAGCTCAAGCTAAACACTGAGACACTGGGGCTTGGAGATAAAGTTTACTCGATTTGGCCAAAGCGAGAGGACTAGAGAGCAAGATCTCTCAAATCCCTCTTCCCTAAGAAATGGGCATGGGGAGTTTTTATGTGGCTTAGGAGTTAGGGAAGGGAAGTTTCAGGGAACCAACGGGAAAGTCTGCATTTCTTCAGTCACAGATAACATTTTGTACAACCAGACTTCTGGGCATCAGTAGCTGGTTGTGATTTTCTAAAGGCATTTGTTCCTTCTATAAAACAAACTCATAAATTCTCCTTGTGATCCTGGAGTTATCTCCTGCTTGACAAAGAAACAGTACATCAGCAACTTTTGAAAACAAAGGGTGCTGGGCAGGGAGAACTCAAGATTTTGCAAAATATCTCATAATTGTGCATCAGCGATGTTATCTGTAAAGCAAAAGGCAGAAACTAGACATCTTGTGACCATCGCGATTGTTTAAGCTATCATTGTTTTGTGCTTAACTAGCTGCATTTTTCTATTATCTCAAGCAAAGTGTGCTTTTAAACATTTCTCCTGAAACTTGCTTTACAGGCAGGCCTTCAAAACATGACTAACGTATTTTCTTAATCTTTGACTGTAAGCTACGTGACAAACAAAGCAATGGAAACACTTAGTTAAAGCCTATACCTACATCTCTAGAATCTATGAACTAATACCTAAACATGTTTACTATTGACTGCCAGTTTCAATGCCATGTTGTGGGAAACTCAGCAATCCTAGGGAGAAGTATACATGGGGAGAAACTGAGGCCTCCTGCCAGCAGCCATATAAGTGAGGGTTTGGGTCATCTCAGTCTATAATTATTGGCTGAGAATGCCTGGGGGCCTTTACCTGGGCCCATACTTTTTCTGGCGAGTTCCACAGACATTTCCCACCTGATCCAATGTTGTAGCTAAACCATCCCTCATGATTTCTATTACAATAGCAAGAGGGACCTCAGCAATAACCATCAGGGTGCTTGGAAAAAAACAAGATTTATCATTCAGAAATTCTAGAGGGTGCATGGCATGCTAGAGTCACACACCGAGGTTGAGGGGGGGAGAGAGAGTGAGAGAGAGAGAGGGCACAAGCGAGCAGGCCTGGGATTCTGCCTTTATTGGAGTCAAGGGTGGGGGGCATTGGGTTTCACAAGTTTACTCTTTACTCGTGTATTTAAAACATAAGAGTGGGAATTAAAGTGCAAGAAGAAAAAAGCAAGGTCACTCAAGCAGTCAGTTATCTTTGTTACTGAAGGCTTTCTAAAAAGGAGAACTTCATGAGTGGGGCAGCCTGGCTCTTTAGTTGTGTAGCTAGTGATGTGTTTATTGGAGATGGATGTCTTTGAATAGATGCTGGACAATCAAAAGCTTAATGTCAGGTACTTAAATTACAATAAAAAAGCTTACACTACAGTGAACCATCTGGGAAGTAGATACTCCTGCTTCAGCCCTTAGATAACACATGATTTGGGCTGTAACCAAATAAGATACCCCAGAATCATCCAGCTCATCCACCCTGAACTCCTGACCCACAGGAACCACTTGAGATAATAAGTGTCTATTGTCATTTTAAGCTGTTACATTTGGGGTTAATTACTTGTGTAGACAGAGGAGGAGACAGAAGAGCAGAGGAAGGGAAAATGTGGAGCAAAGAAGAACTTAAGGCTATAGGTCCCAGGTGTCCTGACTCTGCATGCTCTTTTGGGCCCTGCCATGCAACTGTAATGAAACGCTGTATTTTATAAGTTGGGAAAATTGACAAATTGGTCATTATGGAAATATCCTTAGGTGAATTGACTTTCAGAGAATTGATTTTCTGTTAATAACTTAGAGAATTGATTTTCTGTTAATAATTTTGTATTTTGGAAGCATAGAACCAGGGTTTAAGAAAACATTTCAATTGAGAGATATTAAAGTGAGGTTGCTATGAATAAGTATTAAGATAGAAGGTAGCTGAGATAGAGGATTGAGAGACATGTATCCTCTCTCTCTCTCTCTCTCTCTCTCTCTCTGCTCCGCGCTCTCTCGCTCTCTCTCGCTCTCTCTCGCTCTCTCTCGCTCTCTCTCTCTCTCTCTCTCTCTCTCTCTCTCTCTCTCGGTCATTATAAAACAAATGTAATAAGTTCCCTATCCATAGGTGACAATACTTATACTTTTTGATTTCTGGTAATCTGTGATTATGTTTGAGGATAAATTTACCTCTACAGGATGATGATAAAAATGTAATTTGCTCATAGAGTAGAAAGAGAAATTGGATTTGTAAATAATGTCTCCACATTATTTAAAAGGTGCTTCAAAGATGAAAACCCCACTTTCACAAAGATATGGAGGCTTGCTTCCCCTTGTAAATGCCCTCTGATTGCTAGCCAGCAAGCCAGCTGCAACTGCATCTGAAGGTTTCCGCAAGGCATAGATTAAAAACTATTTCATTGTCTAAAGAAGAGAAAAATGGGAAGATGGTGTTTACTACACACCATGGGCCACCCTTGGGGTTATGAGTGCTAAAAACATGACCTCTCCATTCCTCATGACCGGTTTCTGAGGAGGGTGTTACTGGCCCCATTGTAGACATGGGGGAATTCATGCTGAGAGATGTTAAATAAATTGCCACAAGTTGCCCAGCTAATAAGTGAGATTGGGACTTGAACTCAGGTATGCTGGTTCTGTGGCTCGTGGTAGCTCACATGAGGTCTGGAGTATCTTAGGGGCAATGCTCTTAAAGGGTTCAGAACAGACCTCCTCAAGATGTGATACTTTGGCATGTTAATTATTTTGAGCTGAAGGCAATTGAGATCCTGCAGGCTCAAAAGAAACTTTTACCTCTCCCTTAAAGAATTTAAATTTGAGGCCTTGCCCACAATAAGAGTTATTACCAGCGATAACTTTTTATGACCTTTCTATAGGGTAGGGCAAACTTCTATTTACTAAATATCTGCTCTTCTTATCATCCTGCAACGCTATTCCTCCCCGCTGTGCCCCAAGGCACCTTACCTCATCCTTAGCTCACAGAATGCCATATATATCTCATTTTCCATTTCTGTCTCTGAACCTCTCATGTATGTGAGTCTCTGACTTTCTTGTGTATGCAGGGTTCCCATACATACGTATGTCATTAAATTTGGTTATTTTCTCCTGTTAATCTGTCTCATGTTAATTTGATTAGACCAGCCGGAAGAACCTAAAACGGTAGAGGAAAGTTTGGTCCCCCATCATTAAAGTCTTTGTGATAAATGTGCAGTGTTGGTGGCCAGGAGCAGGGCTTGCCAGAAGCACAGATGACCCCTGTGGGCCTGGGAATATCTAGAGAAGAAAAGAGGCAGAACTTAGGTCTGCATTATAGGAGGAGAAGCCTATGAGCTTTGACATCCACCTTAGGCATCAGCTACAGGAAGTCTTCCCCAGAATCACGGGCTGGGCCCAGTGCCTGATTTGGGCCCTGCTGGCTTTCTTAGCATTTGCCACCTCATATTGAAATTCTCTCTGTTTCTCTCTTCTACTCTAGACCCCGAGTTTCCTAAGGGCAGGGCCATGACTCAGTCATCCTGGTACACCAACCAAGCAGCTAGTCTGGGGATGGCATGAGGAAAGAGCTCACTAAATGACCTCTGAGCTGAATGGAACTGAAGCAAGGATGAGAGAAGCTAACTCATGGGCCCAGAAGGGGAACACAGAGCTGCCAGAATGAAGGGACAACTGCGATGCCCCCCCACCCCCATCCCATGCTCAGAGAGTCAGAAGGCCTGAGTGAGAGCCAGGGAAGGCTTGAGCCAGATGGTGGCTCTGTGGGATGAGTCTTGGGAAGCAATATACACATTGGGAACATTTAAAATCTGCACTTGTGCATCTGAAATGAGTCAGACTGAGACTCCTGGAGGCCCCTCCCAATAATGAAAGGGTCACTTGGGGGCCTGGGGGCCTGGGTGAGTCCTGGTTTATGAAATCACAGAGGCCTCCACCTTAAAAGTGTTTCCAGTAAAATGCTACCAGAGCTTTCCTTTCTTGAATCCCAATAAAAGAGTTGTCTGTGCTAAAAAAATGCACGCCTGCTGTTCGATATAGTTTCTTGATGTCTTTTAACCAGAAGCCAGTCAACATGTCTGGCTACTGACAGGTGCAAGAATTTATAGATGGTCCCTCCTTCCCCAGACTTATGGTCTAGTTAAGGGGAGGGGACAAATAGAAAGAAAGAACAGGAAGCTTATATGGTTACACTCTCTTTCTACTTTCTATTACCTTTCTTTCCTTTCCCTCTCTCTCAGCCTTTCTTTCCCATTGCAGGTGCAAGTAATATGTATGTGTAGTTATTCTCTTCATTTCATAGCATACTATCTTCATCAGTCCCTGAGTTTTCATTTTATTATTTTTATAATATTTTTATATGACATCTTTATATCACACCCTCCCTCAGAAAGGACCTATTCTAGGAGCTTAATATATGTCCTTAGGTAATTTACAATCCCTAAAAACTATATAGGATTATTCTACATGTAGGCATTTTGTAGGTGTAATTTTCTTTCATTAAACACTCATATCTTAACTGTATAGTTTGATGCATTCTTGATATATAATATACTATGTATTATATATGATACATGATATATGATGATATATAATGTGTAGTGCATAATTCATAATATATAATATATAATACATGAGTTAACCACCACTCCATCAAAATATAGAAAATTTTTATCTTCTCCAAGTTTCTTCATGACTTTTCTAGTCAATCCCCACACTGTAAAGGCAACTACTGTTAAAAATTCTGCACTCTGCGTTAGTTTTGCTGATTCTTCAAGAACAGAAATCATACAGAACATAGTCTTTAATGTCTGTCTTCCTTTATGCAACATAATGATTTTAAAAGTCATCTATATCGCTCACTCCTTTGTGTTACTAAGCAGTATTCTGTTGTAGGAGTGCACACACTTTATCCATTCATTAGTTAATAAATATTTGAGTTGCCTCTACTTTTTGATATTTGTCTACAAGTCTTTATGTAGAATTATGTTTCCATTCCTTTTGGATAAACACCCAGGAGTGGAATGGCTGGGTCATTGAGGAAATATATGTTTCACTTTATAGGAAACTGAGAAACTTCTTTCCAAACTGTTTGTGCCATTGAACATTGCCACTGGTAATGTATGAACATTCTATTCTAGTAGGTGTGTAAGACTATCTCAATGTAGTTTTAATTGGCATTTCCCTGATTACTTATGATATTGGGTATCTTTTTACATGCTTATTGGCCCTTTGTATGTCTTCTTTAATAAAGAGCATAGATCCTTTTCCCATTTTTCCTGTGGGATTGTTTATATTTCTATTGTTAATGCTTAGAAGTTCTAGTACATGTTTTAGATTTAAGTACTGTAAATATTTTCTAATCTATAGGTTGCCTTTTCATTTTCTTAATGGGATCTTTTGATAAGCAGACATTTTTTATTTTAATGAAGTCTATTGTAACAGGATTTTTTGTTTTGTTTTAGGGTTGGTGCTTTTTTGTACTTAGAAATCTTTGTCTATATTCACCTAAGTTCATGAAGATATTTTATTTTCTTCTAGAGGATTTATATTTTGAGCTTTTATGTTTAAATCTATGACCCATCTCTAGTTAATTTTTATTTGTAATATGATTTGAGGGTTGAGGGTCATTTTTCTTTCCATGCAGTTGTTCCAGAACCATTTATTTATTTATATTTATTTATTTTTTAAAAATTTAAATTAATTAATTAATTCTTTTTTAATTAAAGA
>NW_006434369.1:16212185-16236880 GCF_000325575.1 Pteropus alecto
TTGTTTCCATGTCCTGGCCACTGTGAATAATGCTGCTATGAACATCGGTGTGTAAATATCTTTTCGGATATGGGTTTTCAAGTCTTTGGTGTAAATACCTAGTAGAGGGATTGCTAGATCATATGGTAGATCAATTCTTAGTTTTTTGAGGAATCTCCATACTGTTTTCCATAGTGGTTGTATCAATTTGCAGTCCCACCAGCAGTGTATGAGGGATTCTTTTTCTCTGCATCCTCTCCAACACTTGTTATTATTTGTCCTGTTGATTATAGCCATTCTAACAGGTGTCAGATGATATTTCATTCTGATTTTGGTTTGCATTTCCCTAATAGCTAGTGATGTTGAGCATCTTTTCATATGTTTGTTGGCCATTTGTATGTCTTCTTGGGAGAAGTGTTTGTTCAAGTTCTCTGGTCATTTTTTAATTGGATCGTTTGTATTTTGTTGTTGTTATTGAGTCATATGAGTTCTTTGTATATTTCGGTTAGTAGACCCTTATTGGAGGTGTTGTTTGCAAATATATTTTCCCTTTTGGATGGTTGTCTCTTTACTTTGTTGATGGTTTCTTTTGCTGTGCAGAAGCTTTTTAGTTTGACGTAGTCCCATTCATTTATTTTAGCTTTTACTTCCCTTGCCTTTGAGGTAAATTCATAATATCCTCTCTAAGGCCAAGGTCAATGAGTTTAGTTTCAATGTTTTCTTCTATGCAATTTATTGTTTCAGGTCTTATATTCAGATCTTTAATCCATTTTGAGTTAATTTTAGTGTATGGTGATAGAAAACAGTCTGGCTTATAGTCTAGTTTCATTCCTTTGCAGGTGGCTTTCCAGTTTTCCCAGCACTATTTATGGAAGAGGCTTTCCTTTCTCCACTGTATCATTTTGGATTTTTTGTCAAAAATTATTTGCCCATTTAAATATGAGTTTACTTCTGGACTCTCAATTCTGTTCCACTGATCAGTGTGTCTGTTTTGCTGCCCAAACCAAGCCATTTTGATTACTGTCACTTCGTAGTATAACTTGAAGTCAGGCAGAATAATGCCCCAGCCTCATTCTTGTTTTCTCAGGATAGCTTTGGCAATTCAGGATCTTTTGTGCTTCCACACAAATTTGATGATTTTTTGTTGTATTTCTTTAAAAAAACGCTGATGAGATTTTGATGGGGGTTGCATTAAATATGTATAATGCTTTAGGTAGTATGGTCATTTTAACCATGTTGATTCTTACAATCCAAGAACACGGAATATCTTTCCATTTCTTTGTATCTTCTTCAATTTTTTTAAATAGGGTCTTGTACTTTTTATTATATAGGTCCTTCACCTGTTTTGTTAGTTTTATTCCTAGGTATTTTATTCTTTTTGTTGCAATTGCAATCTTGTCTGATTGCACTTGTTAGGACCTCCAATGTTATACTGAATAATAGTGGCGATAGTGGACAGCCTTGCCTTGTTCCTGATCTTAAAGGGAAAGTTTTAAGTTTTTCACCATTAAGTATAATGTTGTCTGAGGGTTTGTCATATATGGCCTTTATTATATTAAGTTACTTTCCTTCTATACAGATTTTGTTGAGTATTTTGATCATAAATGGGTGCTGTAACTTACCAAAGGCTTTTTCTGCATCTATTGATATGATCATATGATTCTTATTTTTTAATTTGTTTATGTGGTATATCACATTAATAGATTTGTGTGTGTTGAACCACCCCTGTGCTTCTGAGACAAAGCCCACCTGATCGTGGTGTATAATCTTTTTAATATGTTGCTGTATTCGGTTCGCTAGTATCTTATTTAGGATTTAGGATTTTTGTGTTCATGAGAGATATTGGTCTGTAGTTTTTTCTTTTTTTGTATGTTATCTTTACCACGTTTGGTATCATGGTAATATTGGCCTCATAAAATGAATTGGGAAGTATTGCCTCCTCTTCGATTTTTGGAAGAGTTTGAGGAGAATAGGTATTAAATCTTTGAATGTTTGGTAGAATTCACTGGTGAAGCCATCTGGTCCTGAACTTTTACTTTTTGGTAGGTTTTGATGATTGTTTCATTTCCATTGTGCTGATTGGTCTATTTAGATTTTCCAGTTCTTTTTGATTCTGTCTAGGAAGGTTGTATTTTTCTAAGTACTAGCCCATTTCTTCTAGGTTATTAAATTTGGTGTTATATACTTTTTCATAGTATTCTTGTATGATCTTTTGTATTTCTGCAGTGTCTGTTGTAATTTCTCCTTTTTCATCCCTGATTTTGTTAAGTTGTGTTCTTTTTCTTTTTTCTATAGTGAGTCTAGCCAGGGGCTTGTCAATTTTATTAATCTTCTCAAAGAACCAGCCCTTTGTTGCATCTATTTTTCTGTTTTTTCTTTTTTCTGTTTTTGATTTCATTTATTTCTGCTCTAATTTTGATTATTTCTTTCTTTCTTTCTGCTGAATTTAGGTTTCATCTGTTCTTCTTATTCTAATTTACTAAGATGAAGTGTTAGGTTGTTTATTTGGGCTCGTTCTTGTTTTTGGATATAGCCTTGTAATGATATGAACTTTCCTCTTATGATTGCTTTTGCCGTGTCCCAAAAGTTTTGATATGTTGTGTTATTATTATCATTTGTTTCTATGTATCTCTTGATCTCTCTTTTTATTTTTTCTCTGATGCAGTTATTCTTCAGTAGTATGTTGTTTAATCTCCATATATTTTTATTTTTTTCTGCTTTCTTTTTTCAATTGATCTCTAGTTTCAAAGCATTGTGATCAGAGAATGGTTGGTATGATTTCAACCCTCTTTTATTTGTTGAGGCTATCTCTGTGTCCTAGTATGTGGTCAATCCTTGAGAATGCTCCATGTTCCCTAGAGAAGAATGTATAAGCAGCAGCTGTTTGGGGATGAAAGGCTCTGTAAATGTCAATTATGTTCATTTGGTCTAATGTGTCATTTAAGGATGTAATTTCCTCATTGATTTTTTGTTTGGATGATCTATTCATATCCAACAGTGGCGTATTTAGATTCCCTACTATGACACTGTTTTGGTCTGTTTCTGCCTTTAGTTCTGTTAGTAATTGGTTTATATATTTTGGGGATCCCTCATTGGGAACATAGATATTAATAAGTGTTATGTCTTCTTCGTGCATTATTCCCTTTATCATTATGAGATGTTCCTCAGTATCTTTCTTTATCTTTCTTATTTTGAAGTCTATTTCGTCCAACATTAGTACTGCTACTCCCGCTTTACTCTGAATGCCATTTGCTTGAAATATCATTTTCCTCCCTTTCACTTTAAGTCTATATTTGTCTTTGGAACTGAGATGTATCTCCTGGAGGCAGCATATGATTGCGTTTTGATTTTTGATTCAATCTGCAACTCTGCCTTTTTATTGGTGAGTTCAGTCCATTTACATTTAGGGTGATTATCAAAATACGAGGTCTTCTTATAGCCATTTTATCTTTTGCTTTCTGATAGCTCAGTGTTTCCATTGCTTCCTTGTCTGTGTGTTTCTTGTCTTTATTTTGGTTGGCTTTTGTGAGTTTTCCCTCTGATTTTTCTTGTTTTATGCTATAAACTTCAGTTCTGATTTTATGATGTGTGGTTACCATTACGAATATGGAAAAGATAGTTATATATATAAATATGAAAAATATTGTGTGTGTGTATATATATATGTATATATATACAGTTGTCCATTTTCTTCTGTGTATGCCTTATCTCCTTTCCCCTTTGTGATTTTGGATCTTCGAATCCTCCCCTTTTCAGTTATTGTTATCTCAATTTGTCCCTATGTATGCTGAACGCTCATTACTATCTTGCTATAGCAAATCTCTTCTTGTTGTTTAAGCTTATAATGCTCTGTTCTTAGTAAAGGTTGCACTCCTCAGCTTCTATCTGCCTGTTGGTCGCCTGACTCCTAAATATGTTTTGGGTTTTTTTTGTCATGTTTATATATTTCGGTTCTGAATCTTTGTCATGTGTTTACCATTACGAATATGTAAAGGATAGTTCTATATATACAGTCGTCCCTTTTCTTCTGCACTTGACTTACCTCCGTTCCTCTTTGTGAAATTGAATCTTTCAATCCTCCTTTTTTCAGTCATTGTTGTCTCAATTTATCTCTATGTATGCTGAACATTCATTACTATCTTTCTATAGTAAATGTCTTCTTATTTTTGAGATTATGTGCCCCATTGCTAGTAAGAGTTGCACTCCTCTGCTTCTGTCAGCCAGCTAGTCATCTTACTCCTAATTATGTGTGTATTTTTTTTGTTATTTTGTTTTAGGTGAGCTGATCCCTTTCTGTATTTCCCATAGTGCAGACCTCATAATGGAGAATTCCCTCAATTTTTATACTTCTGGAAAGGTCTTACTTTCTCCTTTATATCTAAAGGAGAGCTTAGCTGGATACATTATTTTGGGCTGGTTATTCCTTTCACTTAATAGTTTGAATGTTTGATTCCTCTTCTTTCTGGCTTGTAAGGTTTGTGCTGAGAAGTTTGACATTACTCTAATGAGTTTTCCTTTATAGGTTACCATCTTTTTTCCCCTGGCTGCCCTGAGTACTTTTTCTTTGTTGTTGGTTTCTGATAATTTTAATACAATGTGTCTTGATGAAGGCCTTTTTGGGTTGAGATAATTGGGTAGTCTGTTGAATTCTTGAATTCCAAGCTCCAGCTCATTCCTTAGATTTGGGAAATTATCGTCCACTATTTGTCCGGAAATGCTTTCTCATCCTTCTTCCTTTTCCTTGTCTTCAATAATGCCCATTATTCTTATGTTTCCTCTCCTGATGGTATCAGCTAGTTCTTGTATTTCTTTTTCATTATTTTTTATTTTTCAGTTTCTCTTCTTCCTTCTGATTTATTTCTAGATTTCTGTCTTCGATACCACTGATCCTTTCCTCCATTTGGTCGACTCTATTTCCCAAGCTTGTTATTTCATTTTTCAACTCTTGCAGTGCTTTTTGTTGTTGTTGTTGTTTGTTTTTTTAATCTCCAGAAGCTCTATTAGGTTATTTTTGAGGATTTTAATCTTCTCGCTAAAGAAGTCATTCTGCTCATTTAGTTGTTTTTTCAGTTCCTGAAATTGTTGATTCAAGTTGTTTTGGATCTCATTGAGTTTTTTCAGAAGTACCATCCTGAATTCCCTGTCATTTAACTCGCATATTTCTACGTCTGTAAGCTTATTTTCTGGAGATTTTTCTCTTTCTTTCTGAGATGCCTTGTCACCTTAATTGTTCATGGTGTTTAATCAACTATTTCTCTGCCTAGGCATTAATGGAAATTTTTTTTTGTTTTTTTGTTTTTTTACCAGAAAGAAAATTTATAATGGTCCCTATCCTGTTGCAAAGAAGGTGTTTTTCTTTTGTTTTCCAGGAGGTGGCGTCTAAGTTCCTTGTATGTCTGCTTTATATAAAGAGTTAATAATGTCTTTTTTTTTCTTATAGATGTTTAATCACACTCACTACCCTCAGTCTCAGTTCCTTTCAGTGCTAGCAACAGTTTCAGTAGAGTTTGCTCAGATTCCCTTAGGGCTCCCTCCATCTTTGAGGGTTGGTGAAAGGGGCCCTCTGGTTTGGGGGATGGGGACTATAGCTCAGCCTCTATTTTGCAACTGCGGCCTATAAAAATCAATTTTTTTTTCTGCCGTCCTGCTTCTCTGCTTTCTGCCCATATCAGGGCCCTGCTGCCTGCTGCATGGAACTCACAACTTTCCCAGGCAGAGCTCCTGCTGGGAGCTCCGGTGGCTGTGAGAGGCAGTTTCTTTATTTCTCCCAGTCCACCACCTGACACCCAGGTTTCTGACCTGTAATAGCTCTTATACACAGATCCCACACTCAGACATGCTAGTATGCAGTTTGGGTGTTTTTTGTTGAGTTTTAGATATTCAGCTTATTGTTGTCTCAAGGCAAGAAATCTGGGGACGTCTCTCACTTCGCCATGTTTCTGACCTTCTGAGACAGAACCATTTACTGAAAAGACTTTCTTTTCTCCTATTGAATTTTCTTGAAAATTGCATCTATAACTTACGTATATAACATTGTGCTACAATTTCCATCGTTTCTGAGTTTTTCACTCAATGCAATGTTTGTGAGATCTATCCACATTTTTATATTAAGTCATTTATTTATCTATTCATGCATGCATTCATTCATTCATTCAATCATTCAATAAATAGTGATACAGTAGTGTAGAAAACAGAAAATATCTCCATTCTCATGAAATTTATAAACTCATAATGGTATTGACCAAAACATGGTAAATACGCACACACACACACACACACACACACACGTGCGCATACACACACACATATCTCTGACATACACGTATAGTCAGGATAAAAGCTGTAAGAAAAAATAAAGCAAGATAAACAGAAAGAAATTTAGTAGGAGATGCTATTTAAATAAGATAATAGGTCAGAAATGTCTCTTTGGGACTTGATATTTGAACAGGTTGCTGAATGAACTGAGGGAGTAACCATGGCTTCTTCGGACCCTATACTGAATAAATGTTCCTGGAAAAGCCAAAGAGCTAGTGTGACTGGAAGGCAGAGAGTCAAGGGATGCAGGGTAGGAAATTAGGCCAAGAACATCAGGTAAGAGCCAAAAGGCCAAGATAATAAGGACATTGGGTTTGATTTTAAGAGTGCTAGAAATCCATTGGAGGATTTGTTTTTTTGTAGACTTTATTATGTTTTTAATTTTTATTTTTCAATTAGAGTTGATATTCAGTATTATTTTATATTAGTTTCAGGTGTACTGCATAGTGATTAGACAGTTATATAATTTACAAAGTGATTCCCCCATCTGACACCTTACATAGTTATGACAATTTTATTGACTACATTCCCTATGCTGTAATTCACATCTCTACGACTATTTTAGAACTACAAATTTGTACTTCTTAATCCCTTCACCTTTTTACCCAACCCCTATACCATCTAGCAATCACCAGTATGTTCTCTTTATCTATGAGTCTGTTTTATTTTTTTGTTGTTCATTTATTTTTTTCGCTTAGATTCCACATATAAATGAAATCATATGGTATTCGTCTTTTTCTGTCTGGTTTATTTCACTTATAATACTCTCTAAGTCCATCCATGTTGTTGCAAATGGTAAAATTTCATTTTTTATGGGTGAGTAATATTTCATTATACATATGTATCACAACTTCTTTATCCAATCGTCTATTAATGAGCACTTAGGTTGCTTCCATACCTTGGCTATTGCAAATGGTGCTGCAGTGAATGTTGGGGCACATAGATCTTTTTGAATTAGTGTTTTAATTTTCTTTGGATAAATACCTAGAAGTGCAATTGCTGGGTCATAATTGGTTGTGTTTTTAATTATTCGAGGAACCTCCAAACTTTTCTATAGTGGCTGTATGAATTTGCAATCTCACCAACTGGATATGAGGATTCTCTTTTCTCCACAACTTGTTTGTTGATTTATTAATGATGGTCATTCTGAGAGTTGTGAGGTAATATCTCATTGCAATTTTAATTCGCATTTCTCTGATAATTAGTGACCTTGAGCATCTTTTCATATGTGTATTGGCCATCTGTATGTCCTTTTTGGAGAAATGCCTATTCAGGTCCTCTGCACATTTTTTAATTGAATTATTTGGGGTTTTTTGGTGTTGAGTTGTATAAGTTCTTTATAAATCGTAGGTATTAACCCCTTATCAGATGTATCACTGGTGAATATCTTCTCCCAATCAGTAGGTTGTCTTTTTGTTTCGTTGATGGTTTCTTTTGCTTTGCAATAACTTTTTAGTTTGATGTAGTCCCATGTATTTATCTTTTGATTCTCTTGTCCAAGGAGATATATCAGAAAAAATGTTACTAAGAGCAATGTCAGAGAGTTTGCTACCTATGTTTTCAACTAAGAGTTTTATGGTTACAGGTTTTACGTTTAAGTCTTTAATTCATTTTGAGTTTATTCTTGTATATGGTATAAGAATGTGGTCCAATTTCATATTTTTGCATGTATCTGTCCAGTTTTCCAAACACCTTTTATTGAATAGTCTTTTTTACTCTACTTTATATTCTTGCCTCCTTTGTCATAGATAAAATAACTGTATAGGCATGGATTTATTTCTGGGCTCTCTATTCTATTCCTTTGATGTATTTTTCTGTTTTTATGCAGTACCATTCTGTTTTGATCACTATAGACTTGTAGTATAGTTTGATATCAGGTAGCGTGATACCTCCAACTTCGTTCTTTCTCAAAATTGCCATGGCTATTTTTTTTAAGGCTTTATATAAATTTTAGGATTATTTGTTCTAGTTCTGTAAAAAGTGCCATGGTATTTGGATAGAGATTGCATTGAATTTAATATTGCTTTCAGCAGTATGGACATTTTAATGACGTTTACTCTTCCTATCCATGAGAATGGCATGTTTCCATTTATTTGTATTTTATTCAATTCCTTTTCTCAAAGCTTATCATTTTTTGAGTACAGGTCTTTTACCTCCTTGATTAAATTTATTTCTAGGGGGTTTTTTTGATGCAATTGTAAATGGAATTGTTTCTTAATTTCTCTTTTTGAAAACTTGTTATTTGTGTATAGAAATGAAACTGATTACTGAATATTAATTTTGTGTCCTGTTACTTTACTGAATTCATTTATCGGTTCTAACAGTTTTTGGTGGAATCTTTAGGATTCTCTCTATATAGTATCATATCACCTGCTAATAATGAGTTTTACTGCTTCCTTTCCAATTTGGATGCCTTTTATTTCTCTTTCTTGTCTGATTGCTGTGGCTAGGACTTTCAATACTATGTTGGATAGAAGAGGTGAAAGTGGACATCTTGTCTTATTCCTCATAAGAAACATGCTTTTAGCTTTTCCTCATTGAGTATTATGTTAGCTGTGGGTTTACCATATATGGCCTTTATTATGTTGAGGTATGTTCCCTCTATTCCCACTTTGCTGAGCTTTTTTATCCTAAATGAATGCTGAATTTTGTCAGATGCTTTTTCTGCATCTGTTGATATGATCCTGTGATTTTATCTTTCAGTTTGTTGATGTGGTATGTCACATTAACTGATTTTTTTTCTTTTTTTAAAATTAAGTTTATTGAGGTAACATTGGTTAATATAATTATATAATTTTCAGAACTGATTTTCAAATATTGAACCAATCTTGCATCCCAGAAATAAATCCAACCTTGATCATGATGTATGATCTTTTTTAATATTTTGCTGAATTTGGTTTGCTAAACTTTTGTTGCGGAATTTTGCATTTATGTTCATCAGAAATTTCGGGCTATCATTTTCTTTTTTTGAAATGTCTTTGTCTGATTTCGGAATTAGGGAAATGTTGGCCTTGTAGAATGAGCTGTGAGCCTTCCCTTCTCTTGAATTTTTTGGAATAGTTTAGAAGAATAGGTGTTAATTCTTCTTCAAATATTTGGCAAAATATCTTCTTTTTATTGGGAGTTTTTTGATTACTGATTCAATCTCATTAGTAGTAATCGTTTCATTCAGAGTTTCTGTTTTTTCTTGACTCGGTGTTCAGAGATTGTATATTTCTAGGAATATATACATTTCCTCTAGATTGTCCAGTTTGTTAGTATATAATTGCTCGTAGTATTTTCTTATAATCCTTTATATTTTGTGGAGTCTCTTGTCACTTCTCTTTCATTTCTGATTTTATTTATTTGGGTCCTGTCTCTTTTTCTTGATGAGTCTCGTTAAAGTTTTATCACTTCTGTTTATCTTTTCAAAGAATCAGCTGTTGGTTTCATTGATCTTTAATACTGTTTTTTGGGGGGCCCTCTTTCATTTATTTTTGCTCCGATCTTTATCATTTTCTTCCTTCTATTTACTTTGGGCTTTGTTTGCTGTTCTTTTTCCAGTTACTTTAAGTGAAAGTTTAGACTGTTTATTTGAGATTTTGCTTATTTCTAGAGATAGGCTGTATTGCTATGAATTTCCTCTCAGGACTGTTTTCACTGTGTCCCATAGATTTTGGGTCATTACGTTTTCATTTTCATTTGTCTCAAAATATCTTTTGATTTCTTCCTTCCCATTTGTTGTTTAGTAGCATGTTATTTTGCCTCCATGTGAGCATGTAGTTTTCTTTCTTGTAATTGATTTCTCATTACATACCCTGTGATCGGAGAAGAAGCTTGATATGATTTCAATCTTCTTAAACTTATGAAAACTTGTTTTGTTGTCTAACATATGAATAATGTTTCCATGTGCACTTGAGAAGAATGTATATTCTGCTGCTTTGGGGTAAAATGCTCTAAAAATATCAATTAAATCTATCTGGTCTAATGTATCATTTGAGGCTGCTGTTTCTTTGTTGATTTTCCAAATGGAAGAACTATCCAGTGATGTCAATGGGGTGTTAACTTCCCCTACTATGACTGTATTACTGTAGATCTCTCCAATTATGTCTGTCAAAATTTATTTTATATGTTTAGGTGTTCCTATGTTGGGTGCATATATGTTTTCTAAGGTTATATCCTCTTGTTGGATCGATACCTTTATCATTATGTAATGTCCTTCTTTGTCTCTTATTATTGCCTTTGTTTTAAAATCTATTATGTCTGATATAAATATTACCACCCAAAGTTTTTTTTTTTCATTTCCATTTGCACGAAATATCTTTTTCTATCCCTTTATCTTCAGTCGGTGTGTCTTTTCTTCCGAAGTAGATCTCTTGTAGTCAGCATATATGTATGGGTCTTATTTTTTTTTTTATTTATTCAGCTGCCCTATGAGCATTTAATTCATTTACATTTAAAGTGATTATTGATAAATACATAGTTATTGCCATTTTGTTATTCATATTTATGTTATTTTTTTCTTATTCTTCTGAAAGAAGTCCCTTCAACATTTCTTGTAATACTGGCTTGGTGGTGGTGAATTACTTTAGCTTTTTCCTTTCTGAGAAGCTCTTTATCTCACCTTCTATTTTAATTAATAGCCTGCTGGGTAGAGTAGTCTTGGTTGTAGGTTCTTGCTTTTTATCACTTTGAATATTTCATGTCAATCACTCTAACCAGCAATTTTTGTTGAGAAGTTACCTGACAGTCTTATGGGAGTAACTTGTAAGTAACTAGCTGTCATTCTCTTGCTGGTATTGGGATTGTCTTTTTGCCTTTAACTGTTGGCATTTTAATTATGATGTGTTGGTCTGTTTGGAGTTTACCTTGTTTAGGACTTTCTGTGCTTCCCAGACTTGTACATCTATTTTCTTCACCAGATTAGAGAAGTTTTCCATCATTTTCTGAAGTAGGTTCTCAATTCCTTGTTTTCTCTTTTCTCCTTCTGGTACTCCTATGATGCAAATATTGTTATGCTTGATATTGTCCCAGAGGTCCCTTAAACTATCCTAATATTTTAATTTCCCTTTTTGCTTTTGCAGTTCCAATTAGGTGCTTTCTGCTACCTTGTCTTCTAAATTGCTGATTCAGTCCTCTGCTTCATCCAATCTACTATTGATTCCTTCTAGTGTAGTCTTCGTTTCAATTACTATATTCCTCATTACTGACTTTTTAAAAATGTTTTTTATGTTCTTTTTTATGCCTACTGTCTCTTTGTTGATATTCTCACTGAGCTGATCTATTCTTCCCCTAGTTCATTGAGCATCCTTATAACTAGTATTTTGAACTCTGTATGTGGCATGTTGCTTGCCTCCATTTCATTTCTTTCTTTTTCTGGAGTTTTCTCTTGTTCTTTCATTTGAGAACTGTTTCTTTGTTGTCTCATTTTGGCTGTCTTTCTGTGTTCATTTCTATATATTAGGTAGATTTGCTACATCTCCCAGTCTTAGCCCAGTGGTTTTATGTAGTAGTGTGGCCCAGTGGCACAGTCCACCTGATCACCTGCACCAAGTGCTCCAGGAGTAACCCACGTATGGTTGTTTGTACTCTCCTGTTGTAGTTGAGCCTCGATTGCTGTTGGCACCTCAGTGAGTAGGATTGGCTCTCAGGCTGACTGGCTGTAAGGATTAGCCTGCCCACAATGTCTGAGCTCCTGGGTAGGGGCTGATCTCACAGAGTGAGGTTTGCCCTAGCACGTTCATGTGCCTGTTGAGACCACTCTTTCGGTATGCTGCTTATAGGACTACGCAGGTGGTGTTCTGTTGAGGTCTAAGGCCAGCTTCTGATTGTGTTGTTTCTGGAGCCCCTTGGGAGGGGCTTTTGTGCAGGCCAAGGTCAGTTAATGTCTGTGACCACCCCAGGGCTACCTGGTAGGAGCTACAAAGCTATCTGTGTTTGGTCATTGCCTAAGCTGGACCTAGAGGTATGTAGGAAAAACCGTGTAGTGAACCGAGTACTGCTGCCACCAGTACCAGGCCCGAGGAAGTTCAATAAAAGGCCCAGGGCACTCTCAGGCTTGAAGCTGCCTGCTGGCTGTCCATAAGGCTCAACAACTGAATGAGCTTCAGGAGTACAAGAGTTGGATGAGATTGGGTCTCAGGGAGTCACCAGGGTGGGACAAGTGGCATTTCTCAGGTTGGTACAGATTCAGATTTGTTTCCAGTGCTGGGCCTGTGGCCACTTGCAAAAGTCTCAGCTCACACCAAGGCCAGCTGTTGCCCTCCTCCAGCCTGCAGATCTCCAAGATTTGTTTAAGAAATACTGCAGCTAGGGCCAAATCTGGTGGACCATCACCAAAGTATCTCCAGAGGTGGGCAAAGAGAGGCCTGTTGATTACTGCTTAAGGAACCTCCTGCTAAGAGCATGGGGGTGGGGCTGGTTGTCCAGTAACTACCCTAAATTGTCACCAGGCAATTCATGAGTAGGGTGGGCTGGGTCCCAAGGAGTTACCAGGGTGGTGTGAGCAGAGTTCTCCAGGCCAGTACAGATTCAGATTTGGCCATGTGTGGGGAGGGTTCAACACAGACAAGATGGTGCATACTTACAGGCTGCATAGAGGAGGGCAGTGGAGGCTGTCCCTCCAGCTCTCACCCTAAAGCCACACAACTCAGTTTTTCCCTTTGTTTCTCTGGCACATCCTGAGCTACTGTCCCTCTTCCAGAGCCTAGGTTTAATGCCTGCGAGTGAGTCTGTGTGCGGACCCTCTACTGAGCTGTCTGGATTTCCAGCTGTCTTCCAATTCACCTGGAGTGCTGGAACCCCCACTGATTTTCACAGCCAGATTTTGTGGGGACTTCTCTCCCCTGTACTGGGCTAGGGCATCCTGGTTTAGGGCTGAGCTCCTCACTCCTCAGGAAGCAGGGGCCTCCACAGCCAAGATATCCCTCCTGATGTTCCACCACCACATGTGGATGTGGGACCAGCTTGTTTTGTGTCTCCACCCTTCCTACCAGTCTGGATGTGGTCTCCTTTTTATATCCCCAGTAATATAGGAGTTCTGTTCAGTTAGTCTTCAGATTGTTCTCCAGGTTGACTGTTTCATAATTTAATCGTAATTTTAATAGTCATGGGAGGAGGCATGCACAGCATTTACCTACCCTGCCATCTTGCTGGACTATTTTTTAGAGTAGTTTAAGACTCACAGCAAATTGAGCAGAAAGTACAGAGAGTTCTTATATGCTCCCTGTCCCAATACATGCACAACCTCTCCCATTAGCAACATCTCCATCAGAGTGGTACATTTGTTACAATGGATGAACCTACATTGATGCATCATTATCATCCAAAGTCCATAGTTTACATTAAAGTTCACTTTTGGTGTTGTACATGTTGATTTGGACAAATGTATAATGATGTGTATTTGCCATTATAATATCATGCAGAAAAGTTTTACTACCCTAAAAATGCTTTGTGCTCTGCATACTCATTCTCTCCCCATCAACTCATGACGACCACTGACATTTTTACTGTCTCTACAGTTTTGCCTTTTTTAGAATGTCATGGAGTTGGAATCATATAGTACACATATTTTCAGATTAGTTTCTTTTACTTAATAATATGCATTTGGGGTCCCTCCATGTCTTTTTATGGCTTGATAGTTCATTTCTTTTTAGCACTGAATGATATTCTATTTTCTAGATATACCACAGTTTATTTATTTGCTTGTGCACTGACATCTCAGTCACTTCCAGGTTTTGGTAATTATCAATAAAGCTACTATAAACATCCTTGTGCAGGTTTTTTTGTGTAAACATAAATTTTCACCCCATTTGGGTACAGAACAAGGAGCATGCTTATTAGATCATACAATGAGAGTGTGTTTAGTTTATAAGAAACTGCCAAACTGTCTTCCATAGTGACTATACCAATTTTCATTCCCATCAGCAATGAATGAGAGTTCCTGTTGCTCCACATCCTTATAAGCACTTGATGTTGACAGTGTTTGAGATTTGGATCATTCTGAAAGGAATGTAGTGATATTTCATTGTTTTCATCTGCATTTCCCTGATCATATAAGATGTCAAGCATTTTTTCATAGACTTGTGTGCCATCTGTATATCTTCTTTGGTGAGATTTCTATTAAGGTTCTTGGTACATTTTAAAATCAGGTTGTTTGTATTCTTATTGTTGAATTTTAAGAGCTCTTTGTATATTTTGGATAACTCTTTTATCAGATATATCTTTTGCAAATATTTTCTTCCAGTCTGTGGCTTGGCTTCTCATTCTCTTGACATTGTCTTTTGCAGAGCAGATGTTATTAATTTTAATGAAGTCTAGCTTATAGGTTATTTTTTTCATGGATTGTGTCTTTGATGTTGTATCTAAAAGTCATTGCCAAGGGCATTTGAGATCTTGCTCCTAGCATTTGTCATCAATTTGGCTCAAACTCTTATAAAAAAAATAAATAAATACAAGTCATCACCACATTCAAGATCATCTAGGTTTTCTCCTGTGTTATCTTTTAGTTTTATAGCTTTACATTTTACATTTTGATCTATTCTGAGTTGATTTTTGTGAGAGTTGTAAGTTAACTTTGTAAGGGCTGTAATCTGTGTCTAGATTTCTTTCTTCACATGTGGATGTCCAATTTCTCTAGCACTATTTGTAGAAAAAAACTTTTTTTGCTTCATTGTTTTGTCTTTGCTCCTTTGTCAAAAATCAGTTGATTATACTTCATTGATCTATTTCTGCATTCTCTATTTTGTTCTATTGGTCTGTTTGTCTATTATTTCATCAATACCACATTATTTTGATTACTGTAGCTTTGTAGGAAGTCTTGAAGTTGGGTAGTGCCAGTTCTCAGATTTTATACTGGAGCATTTTATGATCTGATTTATGTATTTAAACTATTTGAATACTGTGAGAAGAATGAGGGTGGGGAAAGACTGGCATCTGGGAGAGTAAGTAAAGTAACAATTCAGGTAAGCAGATAAGAGAGGATGGTGGTTTAGTCCAGGGTGGCAGTAATATATTAAGTGGTCAGATTCTAATACACTTTAAAAGTAGAACTGATAAAATTTGCTAATGAGTTAAATATGGGGTGGAGATGGAGAAGATAGGCCAATCCCTCCATTTGAACACTTGATCTCATCTGTCTCACCTACTTGGTACCCTCTTCTCTTTTCTTCATTATCACGTTTTTCCCTCTTTGCTGGATCTAACTCATCACAGTGCCAGCATATCATTAGTTCTCCTTTACAATTTACAAGACATTCTGTCTTGACTTTCATTCCTTTTTCAAATATCTCACTTCTTTTCTTTTACAGAAAAACTCTTCCAAAGCATTGTCTATATTCAATCTCTCCAATTTCTCTCATTTCATGCTCCCTCAAGCCCACTCCAAACATGGTTTTGCCTCAACCAAATACATTTTAAAAGTAGAGTGGACAGAATTTGTTAATGTAAATTGTTTCTTTTCAATTCACTGATGATTTCCATATTCCTAAATCCAATGACCAATTTTCAGTTCTTATTTGGCTCTACCTATAATTTAAAATGATTGATCTCACCCTCCTCCAAGTATCATTTTTGCTTGATGTTGCTTTCTCCTTGTTTTCTTCCTCTCCAGCTATGCAGGTAGACCCCAATGCTCAGTCCTTCGACAACTTTTCTATCCATATGCACTCCCTCTGTGAGCTCGACCAGCCTCATGGATCTCATACCATTTATTTATTAATGACTTCCTAGTATTTATCTCTAGCCTGTACCTTTTCCCTAAACTCCAGACTCATATATTCAGCTGTATCTTCAACATCTCTACTTGGATGTCCAACAGACATCTCAAACTTAACATATCTGTGAACAAACTTTCAACCTTTCCTTTCAAATCCACTGCACATAATCTTCCTCTTAAAGGACAATCACATTCTTTCTACTGTTCAGAACAAAAATTTTAGATCCTTTCTTAACTTCGTTCTCTCAAACTTCACATCCAATTCATCAGAAAATTCTGTTGGCTCTACCATCAAAACGTGTCCAGAATTGAACTACTTCTTACCAATACTACCACCTAGGTGAAAATATTTTTCACTAGGTGAATTCCTAGATATTTTCTCATTCTTATTGCTGTTATAAAATGTATCTCATTTTCTAGTAAATTTTCTAAGTGGTTATTTTGGTATAAGTGTGTGTATAAATTGATCTTGTATTCAACTACTTTGCTGAATTTTCTAAATATGCAAATATTTTGTCTATAGAGTCTGATAGATTTTCTATAAAGATCATCAGGGAATAGTGATAGTTTTTTCTCTTTCCTTTTAAACCCAACATCTCCTTTTGTTCTTACCTTATTGCATTTTCTAGTAGCCACTTAAAAAAATAACAGAAACAAAAACCTCAGGTGAAATTCATTCTAATAATACATAGTATTTAAACAAATATATTTAAAACAATAGAATTTTTCTAAGTTATTTACTCATCCTTTCTTTCTGTATCTCATTGTCTCCTCCTGGATTTATTTCTTCTCTTTGTTGAGGTACTTCTTTATAGAATATTTTTATTGTATGTTAAAAATTATGAAGACTTGTATGATTTAGAATATCTTTATTTTATTCTTCTATTTAAAGAATTGTTTAGCTGCATATAAATTACTAAATTTGAAGTTCTTTGCTTTCATTTTAGGAGTCTCTATTTGCTTCTTTCTCAAATCTGACTATATTTAATAGTCTATTTTTTCTTACTCATTTTTGATCTAATCATTTATCTTCAAACAGATTATTTATAGTTGTTTTATACCTTGTTTCAGATAATCCCAGTGTCTGAAGTCTTTGGAGTCTCTATCTATTTTGAGTCATTCCCTCTGAATTTAGAGAGCTTCCATCCTTGTGATTTTGGTATATCTATATATTTTTAAATTGTGAACTCTTATATGACTAAATTTAGTCCATAGGAGACCTGAGAGGCCTGAATCTGGGATGATTCCCATAAAAAAAAAATGTGTTTGATTTTGCTACACTTGGAACTACTTTAATTTGATTCTAAATTAAATTTTTCTGACCACTCAGGAAGTATAAATTCAATATCAGATCCAAGTGAGGAAAGGCCAGTGGTTATAAATTCTCAGGGGATGATTGCTGTTTTTTTTTTTTCCATCTTGGCATCATGCTGGAGACAAATGTGTTTTCCGAATGATCCTTTTATCTTGGGCAAGTGTATTTTATTTTAAAAGCCAACACTTTCACTAAAAATGTGGCCATTTTGAGAGCCCGAGCTTCAAAAGAAAGAGGTCTAGTAGTCCTCCAACCTTTCCAGTGCCCCACGTCTAGTCCTACACTCCCTGTATGACAAGCTATTAATACTCAAAATTCTAGGTTCTTAGGATCACCATTTGCCCTAGAACATTCATTCATTCACTCATCCATTTGTTGAACATGTATGTACTCAGCATTTATTCTGTTCCAGGCTTTGTTCCAGGGCTTATCCTCCATCAGAAATAAAACAATCAGAAGTCCCTGACTTGCAAAGCTTACATGCTAACGAGAGAAGCCTTCATTTCCACCTTTATTGACTAGACTTCTTTCAATTTTCTTTTATTGTTGTCATTGATGGAGGAGAGAATATAAGCTAGAGTTACTTGCTTGATTTAGTATTGTATTTTAAAACATTTAAAAATTTATTCAGCTTCACTATATTTTCCATAAAGAGTTTCCCAGGATATCTACTCTGCAATACTCTGGGAGTAGTCAAATATTTTATTTTTTAAACCTAATAACTTCAATTGGTTCTCATTATTCCATTATCATGGCTTGAATATTATTTCTAACTATTTGAAGTCGTGTATAAGCTTTTTTAGATTTCTTTGCTCTGTTTGGTCTATTAATTCTTTCCTGGTATAATTTGTTCAGTTTATTGTGTTACTTTATGGTATTTGCATTCTTTAAATATATCATTATATTTTTCCCTCGAAACTCACATTTCCTGAGTTCTGTCAAGTGAGTAATTGTTCTCCTACCATAAATAATTAGAAAACTAGAAAGTAAAATATATAAAATAAGTGTTTTCAGACATTGGACAATAGGCAGCACAAGACCATAAGAGAAGAGAAACAAATGAAGTGACCCTTAAAGTTGTACCAGCTTATGGCTTTGAAGCAGTTTCTAGGCTAAAGTGCAGGGAGGGGGAACCTGAGAAAGCCTGGCAGTCTCTCTGAGTGGAGATAACGACTGGAGTTTGGGAAGACAAAGGCAGCTAGAATTTGCTGGACAGATGACTATAGAGGAGGCAGCTAAATAGAGCAAGAGAGCTAGAGGGTAGAGGAGTTTCCTGGAGTCTTTGACTGAAAAGTGATGTGAGCGCATGTGGGAAGAAACTCTAAGGGAAAGAAACTGAAAATTAATAGGCTGAACAATTCTTGGAATTCTTACAGGGCTGAGAAGGGACTTCATATTACAGAGGGCATTGGATAGAGTCCTTACAAGGGCCACACCTTAGTAGTGAGGCTGGGTTAGGCCTAAAATAAAGGCTGCCCTGGATCCAGAATAGTTTTTTCAACAAATGGTGCTGGTTAGCTGGATATCCATGTGGAGAAACATGAACCTTGACATTTGGCTTACACCATATAGAAAATTAACTCAAAATGGATCATATAAGTAAATGTAAAATCTAAAATTGTAAAGTTTCCAGAAGAAAATCTTTGCAAGAGAGAATTAGGTAGAGAATTCTTAGATATGGTTAAAAAATAAAGTAAGAGAAAAAAATAGTAAATTGAACTTCATCAATATTAAAAAAATGAATCTTTGAAAGAGACTCTTAAAAAGGCCAGGAGAACATATACATAATAAGATAGTAGTATTCAAAATATATAAAGAATTCTTGTAACAATAATAAGACAAGCAACACAATTAAAAAAGAGAAAAAATATTTGAAGAGTCATGTCACCAAATAAAATATATAATGATAAAAACACAAAAAAGATGCTCAACATCAGTTCATTAGTCATTAGAGAAATGCAAATTAAAATAATCCACATTATTAGAATGTCTAAAGTTAAAAAACAAACAAACAAACAAAAAAAACAAAAAAAAACCTGACCATACCAAGTATTGACTAGGATATGGAGCAATTAGAACTCTCAAACGTTGCCCTCACACATTGCTGCTGAGGCTAGAAAATGGTACAAACACTTTAGAAAGCAGTTTGATCATTTTTTAAAATAAAGCTAAACTTATATTTTCCATATGATCCAGGACTTTGGCTCCTAGGTATTACCCAAGAAAAAGGGGAAAAAAATGTGCTTATAACCACTTTGTAATAGCCCAAACATGTAAGCAATGCCAAAGTCTGTCAGCTAAATAAATGGCTAAGCAAACTTGGGTGTATCCATACAATGTAATACCCTTCAGCAATAAAAAGGAACATATTATTGATGCATTCAGTGACATGAAATCTCAAAAGCATTATGCTCAGTGAAAGAAGCCAGACCCAAAAGGTTATATACCATATGATTTTATTTACATAAAATTATAGCATTGTAGAAAGGCAAAACTAAAAGGGTAGAGAGCAGAATTCCACCAATACCAAGGTAGAGGAATTCTGTAAACAATCACTAATGAACTTTTTGAGATAATGAAATTGTTCTATATCTTTATTGTATTGGTGGTTACCCAGATGTACCCAGTTGTCAAAGCTTCAGTCAATTTTATTTTATATAAATTTTATATAAATTATACCTCAATAAAGCTGATTTTATAAAACATCCAGGGCCCTAGATTTTGTGCCTCTTCTTAAATTTAGAGATGAGAGGTAGGTGTAAAGGTTTGGAAGGATTTTCTAGTTTTACAATATGACTTCAACAACCCTCCCTTCTTATTAACTACAGGTAAACTGCCTCTAGGGCACTTCTGTCTTCCAAGATCTGCTCCCTGATATACAGTGACTAGCCTATGGGTGGCAGCCAGGAGGGAGGACAATAGAATGTGCAGAACCTCCTGGTCTTTTCACTTGTTGTTATTCATTCACTCCTTACTCCAACCAGGCTCTGGGACTTCCTTAATTTTATCCTATCACCTTTGACTGATTCTAAGCTGCTGTTGCTGCTGTTTTTATTGCCCTCATATCCTCATAAAAATATGAGTAATGTTGAAGAAAAAAAGGGGACAGGATATAACTCAAAAACTTTCCTATAACCTATTCACCAATACCAAGTGTTCTCCCAGTCTAGGGTTCCTACTGTACCTGGGACCTCTCTGTTACTCTCTTCCCAAAGGCTGCTCACAATTTTTGCATTTGATTCTGGGAACCATCAACTATCTCTGGCTCATCTGTGATCATTGTAGTTAGTGAATTTCAGGCTAATTTTTGGTCTTAAACCTTTTGTTTGAATAAAACCTGGACTTGGATTCTATCTATCTATCTATCTATCTATCTATCTATCTATCTATCATCATCTAACTATGTAGCTATGTAATTATCTAGCTATGTAACTATGTAGCTATGTAGCTATCTTTCTAGCTATCTAGCTTCTATCTAGCTATCATCTATCTATCTATATACATATATATACATATGTGTGTGTATATATGTGTATATATGTATGTATATATACATCTATATATATGTGTGTGTGTGTGTGTGTGTGTGTGTGTGTGTGTATAAAACAATCAATGGCAGCTCTACTGGAAGTCAGGTGGGGCTGAGTCCCTGATTGCTGGCCCAGTGAAAGGGGTCAGAAAGTTGAGAAAGGAAAAGAAGGCTGCCCAGGCTCAGAAAGTAGTGGGATAAATGGTGCAGGGACAGAGAGGTATGTTATGTGCTTAGGGCAACATGAGCAGACCAGTTTGGTAGAGCAAAGAATAAGAGATAAAGTTAGAAAGCTGGTTGGGGTTAGTTCGTGTGGACTTTAGGAAGCCCTCTAATATAGGAAGGCTGGAAGCTAAGAGTAAGAACAGAATTTACAGTTTATATAGTTCAGCTTCCTCGTTTTACAGTTAAGGAAACAAAGCCAAGGACAGTAAAGGGTTTGCTCAGTGTTTGCTCAGTGTCTGCACAATGAGTTAGTGGAAAATCGAGATTATAATTCTGTTTTCTTACCCCTCAGACCAGTATTCAGTGATGATAGCAGGGCCTTTTCATGGTTGTGCAGACTGGAAACAGCAAATTTTTCTGAAAATTTCTGTATGTAATGGAAATAATATAAAATAATAAGATCATGAGAAAATGACATCTTTGCAACTCACTGTGTAGGGGAGGCTTCTCAGATAAAGTGGAGTCATTCATTGTCTTTCCAAAAAATTCTCGCACAGGCTTCAAGAGTGAACAATCGACTGGTCACTTCCCCAAGCAGGCTGCTTCTCGCCTCAAAAGAAGGTGAACATCCAGCCTGGAACATACTTCAGCCCTGAAAAATTCAAACACTGGCTCAACCTCTGGTCTCTGTTTTTCAGTGTTAGGTTTAGTTGGTTGTGCAAAGCATACATACCTTCCACCATTTTGGCAATTGATAAATCGTGCTGGTGGAAGACTCTAAGGGTCCTCTTGCTCTGTGTCTCACTCTCTGACCATTGATTTCTAAGGTCACAAAGAGGGAGAGAGACAGAGAAAGAGCTTAAGAAATTATTTTTTAGTTTCAATATTGGAAGGAAATAAGTTATCCTACTAATTATTTTGGAACATTTTATTCTTCCTTTTCTCCTCCAACACAACAACTTCTTATCACAAATCATTCACTATGTCTTGCGGTAATTATACACCAAGTTCCCAGCTTAGCCATTAGTGTCAACTAGTAAACTATTAATTGACTTTTATTAATTGAACATTTATAGAATATCAACTGGGTCTCTGCAGGTCTGCTGTAGAAATGAGACTAGAGATGAAATAGTTTGTCTTGATTCTGAGCCAGGCATCTGATGAATGACTGTAGTGGGCAGTCGACTTTTCATCTTCATTAACAAATGCATCTCCATTATCTACTCATTGATTTGATATCAATGTTTGGTTTTTTTTTTAAAGTCTTCTAAATCTTTGAAATGGCTGGAGAAATCAAAATAAAATTTATTTTGAAAGCAGCAAGTATGAGTGTTATGTGTGTATGCAATAAGTTTACTAGGTAAAAGCAAAAAAACAAACAAAAAAATCCCAAACAAATATAAAAACAAAAAACCAATCCTGAACACACTTCGTTAAAATATGTTAATATGTGCCCCCACCATGCACAACACACTTTTTTCCCAATGTGAAACATAAAAATATAGTGTAAATCACCCTGGAAACGTGTGGTGGAAAGAACATGTTCACGCTGGTTGAGATAATCAACACATACTGATTACTATTTTTCTAAATGTTCATGAGTCTTTTGCATTTTTTCACACAATTCAGTATCAGAGTTAATGACATCATAGTTCCCTCTGGTACAGAAGTACCTCAGTTCTTGAAAGTTTTTGCTCCCTTCAGGACTGCTTATCTGCTGCAATAATTACCAATAAATCTCTTGGCATGAGAAATAACAGGACTGAATGACTCTGTGATGAATAAAAAGGGTAGTTGGCCCCTCTCCATTCATCTTGATAATCTTCATTGCTATGTAAACAATAAGACACATTATAATGATTAATGTTCAAGATAATTCCCACCTCAACACTGATTCCAGAGAAATTTTACCTAATAAACTGTTTTATTAGGGCTGAATGGCAACAGCAAGAAATGGCAAAAGTCCATGATAGTCTAAATTTGTAAGTGAATGTGTGTGTGTGAGAAGGGAGGAACAGAGTGAAAGAGCAATAAATCTGTGTGATCAGACACATCTAGCAGTGTGTATGATAAACAAATACCCTTCTGAGAATGGCTAATGAACTCAATTTTAATTATTCTCATCAGAATCCTAGTTAACCTGAGTTAGCAGACACCAGGTATAAAGAGTAAATTTCAGATCTGTATTTTAAGTATTTCCTATTTTAACATCCTAAAATTTGGAAGTACTCAATCAGCATGATCACCATAGAGCTTCTGAAGGGCTGAGTTTAGGTAAATACTCTAAAAATATCTGAGAACTGATAGAATCATATTCCTATACAAGTCCAAACTTCTCTCATCTCTGCACAGTTGGAAGAAAACTCTCAGTGGAAGAATCTGTGACTGCCCAAACATTTCCAGTGAACCACTTTCCCTCCTGGGATAGACAAAATGTCCTAATGCTAGACATCCAATCGAAGCAGATGAGAGCTGCCAGTTTGTTCCAAGCCCAGAGGAAACCAGACACTCCCAAAGGTTTCTTTCCCCTTAGAACTGCATCAGTTCTCATTGTATGAGGTTATTTTTAAACATTGGTTTAAAATGTACTATAGCCCAGCTGTACTACAACATAAAGTCATCACAACATAAAGTCAATTTTATATAGTTGTTCTTCCTTGAAGAGCTAAAGCTGAGTGACCCAAAAGACCAATTTTTCCTACTAATAAAAATATATGTTCTTAGAAAGTTGCCATTTTGCTGAGAAACTTATGTTTCCTTGTTTTACTAATGCAAATGTTGAACTTTGAAAATACTAGTGAATTTAATTTTTATAGTTTTGGGGCTTGGATTACAAAACATAAGCATATCTCAGTTATGTCCAACTAAGCCTGAGTGAGTCAAATCTACTGATAATTCTAAATTTCAGAGTCCAAATTTAGCCAACCAAACTTCTTTTAAATATGGTTTGAAATCTATAAAATTGTCAAAATTAGCATTTCACCTGTGAAATCGTCAAAAGAGGGGCCTTTGCAAAATAAGATAGTAAAGAAGGGAGGAGAGGGAAAAAATGGCATATATGATAGAGGCTCTGTTCATCTCTCCGACAACCAAATCAAAGTTGTGATGGAAACAAGGAGCAGCGGCAAGGAAAAATCGCCTGGGATGAACAAACCATACAACTAGGGAGAACTCCAAGAAATCACCTGGCAATGGCAGAAGGTAGGATGCAGGGAGGACACGGGGCTGTCTGATCTCCAGCAGCTGAGTGAGATAGAGGCTGCAGCAGCGGAAACGACAGACCCCTCTTAAAGGGGCCGCATCTGCAAGCAGATTTTCAAGTGACTGACCTGCTCACTCTGAGCACCAGTGCCCATTCGGCTGCACACAGTGGGCACCAGGGACTTACAGGGAGACATTGTTAAGTGAAGGATGAGATGAGACTCGCTCTGTACAGAAGTGTCTTGCTCTATATAGAAGTGCCGGAGTATCCATTGTTCCCTGTTGAACCCTCCCTCCTACCAGTGCGCTGGACACAGCTCCGCCATAGCCGTGACATCATCAAACTGGATAACAGAGGTCACTCCACCTAGAGTATTCCCTGGAACCCTGCCTCCTCCAACTTGCAGCCCCACCCAAGCCACATTCAGGTGTATTCTCAGCAAGTCAGGTGCTCCTTGCTGAGACTCACACTGGTGGAGGCAGCCGGCCTCGGTTTC
>NW_006434369.1:16237777-16249476 GCF_000325575.1 Pteropus alecto
AAGAAAGAATATTAAAAGCAGCAAGAGAAAAACAGATAATTACTTATAAGGGATTACCCATAATACTGGCAGCTGATTTCTCAAAAGACACTATGCAGGACAGAAGGGGTTGGCAAAAAATATTCAACAGGATGAAGACCTGGGATCTACAACCAAGGATACTTTATCCAGCAAAGCTTTCATTTAAAGTTGAAGGACAGAAAAAAGAGCTTCCTAGACAAAAATAAGCTAAAGGAATTTATCACCACCAAGTCAGTATTACAGGAAATCTTGGAGAGACTTCCTTAAGAAGAAAAAATACAAAAGACTCACTTCAGATAGAAGACACACACAGCCTAAAAGGAAAGGGATGGAAAAAGATATTGCTTTGATGGACCTAGAAGGTATTTAAGTCAGACAGAGAAAGATAAACACTATATGATTTCACTTATATGCGGAATCTAAGGAATAAAAAGAACAAACTAATCAAAAACAGACTCATAAATATAGTGGACAATTTGGTGATGGACAGAGGAGAGGAAGGTTTGGTGACCTGGGAGAAGGGGATAAAGGGTTAAAGAAGTAGAAATTAGTAGCTGATGGATGGTCATGGGATGGGGAGCATGGCATAGGGAATGCAGTTAGAATTCATACGTTGACTTGGTGGAGGGTCAGGGAAGGGAGAGAGCAATTAGGGGGATCATTTTATGAGCTATATAGATATCTAACCAATATTCTGTATACTTGAAACTAATTAAAATAAATATTTTTTTTAAAAAAGCTAATATTAAAAAAAAAAAAGAGTAAAGAAGGGAGGGACCCAATACAAATAAAGAAGCCAGACTCCCCTGGGTTCAAATCCATGCTGTGCCACTTATTGGTTTAGCTGAGTGACTGTGCCTCTGTCTTCTCTTTCAGATAGGAATGGAACTTATTTCATTGGATTGTTGTGAAAACTAGACATGTTTGCATATGTAAAGCTTCTTAGAAAAGTTCAGTGTGGTGTTTGCCAGTACAAAATGACATAGCTCTTTTTTGTTTGTTGATCCTCACCAAATTTTATAGATAAGGAAACTGAGGCTTAGAAGGGTTAAATAACTTACTCAGGGTGGTGTGATTAGAAAAGAAGAGCTGGAGAGTATTAGCTTCTTTACTCTTTGTGCAATTGCTATCTATTGCAGTATTCTGTTTTACTTCTTTTTCAGCTGATCAAAAGTTTTATTTTGAATGTTTAAATTATCCCCTTTTCTTTTTCTTCCTTTTATCCCTTCTTTTCTCCCTTTCCTCCCATAAGTATATTTTTAGTATCTCCCATTGGCAAAATGCCCTCTCTATCCTCATGAATATACAAATACAAAAGGAGGCCTCCTGGTGCCTATGTCTCCCACAGAGGGAGAAGGGTCTTCCAGGGTAGCCACATGCCCTCCCCACTACCTTGATGTGGCTTAAAAGCTTTCAACTTTACTTTCCTTTGGGGCTCATTCAGCTGTCTCTTATCCAGGCACCATCCCTGCAAGGTCAGAAATGCAGAATTCATGAGTTTTTCACTTACCCACTAAAATAAACTCTTCTCTGAAGTCTTTTTCTAAAAGTGAGCCACCTTGTTCCTGAAGACATCATCTCCCAGCTTTGTCCACACCAAATGAGTATATCATTCTAACGAGATATAAAACTTTTCAGTGCTATATGATCCAGACTTCTCCCAGACAGTTCTGACTTTGTATACTTTTATTCTATTTGAGAAAGAGAATTCATTAGCTGTAAACCTAAATGTAATTTTTAAGAATGTGTATAACTGTAGCCAGAAAATATGATCAGGGTAGGATAATTTTCCTGTCCTAACCAATATACCATCAATGTTGGCACAGAAATCTAAACATTTTATTTATTTATTTATTATTCATTTTTTCTTTTGAAACCTATTTTATATTTGCAAGACCTTAACTTTGGTTTAGCCAAAGTAAACTAAGCTCACCTGGTTTTACTAAGTGTGTGTGTACATGTGTGTATGTGTGCACATGTGTGTGTATGTGTGCACATGTGTGTGTAAGAGCATGTGATCGTGTTAGTTTTCCTTCAAGACTGGTCTTATAATATTAAAAAACTGGGTTCTCATGGAGAGCAGGGATGTCTGGACATGCTGTGATGTCGAACCTCGGATGATAGCCATCCAAACTAATATGATTAATGATTAATGTGCTTCTTGTAGGTGATGTCTCCTGCCATTCCATGTTTGCAAATGAAGGCAGACGATGGCTGAACTAGAAGCCCATCATAGCCTGCCTTATGGCCTCTTAAAGGACTGGCAGTGCTGAAACAGGGAGGAAGCCAATCACAGCTACCACTTCCCACCCTGACCTCTGTTCCTTATCTTTAGATGGTTCCTTAAAAGGAAAGCCACCCTTAGAGGATGTGGAGCTGCTGGTCATCCTGAGTTTTCATCCAGTCTCACCCGAAGCCCCGGTAGGTGTCTAGCAGGAATTAGGGTCATTGAGGCAAGTAGCCATGCCTACAGATCAGCCAAGCACAGTTATCAGAGAATGCTCGGCCTCAGGAACCTGGGAATAAGGTTTTAGAGGACTAGAGATGAAGATGGGCTATCTCAACCCTCTGTTTCCCTGAATAAGAACCCATGCCTGGCAGCTTGCTCTCTCTCCCAAATCCAATAGAGTAGCAACAAAGCAAGCTGAACTTGTTTCAAAATGTTCCATATAGGGCTAGATTTTTCTTTTAAGTGTAATGGGTATCGAAGAGAAAATGGATGAAAATGCTTTTGCTGAGTGAGGAGAGAAACAATGAAGGGTTTTTTGATAACAATCACCAAGAGTTCAAGGATAAACATGGGTGAAATGGTCTGTCAATCCTGCCAAGTAGGGTAAAGGCATCAATAGCCCCAGCCTGCACTCAGAAACTTTCCTGGCAAAAACAAATTTGCTAAAACCCTGGCACTCAGATTTGCTGTGTAATGTCTTTACTTGCAAGGTTAAAAAAAATGCAGAAGTCTGCTCTTATCTCAGAGATTTTGATTTAATAAGATTAGGTGCCCTGGGTTTGGGGGTTTCTCAGTTTCCCAGGAGATTCTGATGTATGCCAAAGTTTAAGAACCATTGTTAAAACATGAGCTTCCCTTTGCCCTTCTTCTCTTGCCACCCACCAGTCTTCCCAGAGTTTATCGTCCTCCAAACTCCAGTTATGCTCATTACCCATGGGGCTTCCAGGCACATTCACAAATGTCACCACACACCACTGTGGTTCACTTTTCTGGGCCTGAGCCCTGCTTCTGAGTGGATCAATATATATGTAGCAGAAAAAGTGATCCTTGGAGAGACACATGATTCCCTAAAATAGTCCCTCTCTTTGAAACATAGCCTAAGCAACTTCTCATTGCTCTAAAGGGGAAATAAAAAAACATGCTCACTTATCAGTGTGTGAAATTGTGCTTTCACCCTCTGACCATCTCTGCCTGGTTGTGCTATTGCGTGTTGATAGATCACTACCACATTCTCCCTAGCCACAGAAAACAAAGTGAGAGGCATTATAAAGAATAGTCTTCAAGTGAGAGGGGACATGATCAGATTTGTTTTCAGGAAAATGACTCCACTGTGTTACCATGGATGATGGAGGATAATAGCTGGAGTCAGGGAGACCAGTTTGGAGGCTACTGGCAAAGTAAAGTTGCAAGAAGATAATAGTCTGAGCTGAGATCAGGATTAAGAAGAGAAGATGAATATGAAAGACGTCTAAAATATAATCAATGGATTGGGTGAAAGATTTGGTGATGGAGGAATTTAGGGAAATTTGAATGTCTGAGCTAGATGACTGAGAATATTATGATCCAGGAAAAGTTAAGAACCACTGATCTAAGGAAACTGACACGAAATAGAGCCACTAACCAGAAAAGAGATGTGCCTTAAAAACTGTGTGATATTTTGAAGCTTTTTAAAAAATGTCTCTGTTATTGACATGGGAATTGTATGGGTAACTCTGTGAATTATCGATAAACTCTAGCTCATGCAAAGAAATGGAGAGAAAGCGTGAAATAACTGTTTTTAGTGGTTTCTGGTTTTACACTCCACAGTGGTCTTACGCCTTTAGCCAAAATAAAGAGTTGCATGGTTGTGAGGGCAACAAGCATGAAATTGTTGCTGACTTCTACTTAAAATTCCTTAAAATCTTTACAGTAATAAAATAAGTTTAAAATAAGTAATTGATACCTATAAATAGCTATTATTAATGTAATTAAATTAAATAAATAGCTATGAAATAAATAGCTTTGTAAGGTCTTATGATTATGGCTGTCATAATTATTAATGTAATTTACCAAATGGTAGAAACTACTGCAGAATGCCTGATTCTTAAGACACAGGAAATTTGGTAGGAAATGCCAAACTTTTGTTATGGTTTTTATTACAATCCAAGAGAACAATGGTGGTATTGTTGTCAGATATTTAAATGTGGCAAATAAAACAGATAAAAATTCCTTTTCTTTTACAAAATAATCTTTCTTCTGATCTAATAAAAAAGATGATCTTTAAAAAATGGTAAAAATGTAATAAAAAATAAAGTAATAAGATAAAAGCCAATCATTGACTCAAAAGCCATAGATAATTGTTAAAAATATTTACATGTATTTTTACCCTTTTTTAATAAAGAAATATACTTTTTTACATATTTGAAATCAAATTGCATATAACATTTTGTATTATAATTTTTTAACATCATAATTAAGATCCTTTCACTATTACTAAATGTTATTCAAAAACATGATAATAGCACTTTTCTCTTCTTTTTAAATGCTCCTTCAGTAGAAATATTGTGGTAAGCATAGAAGGTATTCTCAAGATATATCATTAGTCGTATATTTAAATGCAATCATGGAAACTTGGTCTTTTTGTCTCCTTGTCTATTTCATATAGATCTTTCAGTAGAAGCTCTCTTAAATGACCTTGATTTAACTAACTCTATGGATTAACCGATCCACTATTTACTCTATTTATCCATAGGCATGCTGAATCCTTGCAGCTAGTGGAATGCTGTAATACATGGACACACTTCTGCCCTCATCAGTTGATGTGTGCACTTATCACGAGTTGGTTGAGTATATTCCCAAACCTGTGTATGCCACTAGTGCATATTATAATAATTACACAATTTAATTATATACTACACAAACTAATAGAATATCTGTGTGAAAAGAGTTGTCATTTCCATGAATGTAACATAGAATGCTTTGGAAAGGCAAGTCACTTAAAATATTTTTGTTTAAAAATAAGTATGGTAAAAATTCAATCATTTCTATATATTAGCAATCTATAAATTTGAGTCCAAATTTTAAAAAAATAACATTTATAATAGCCCGCAACAAATAAAATATTTGGGTATAAATCTAACAAAGCGTGTACATGATCTATAAGCTACAAACAATACAATATTAAAGAAAGAAATAAAAGATGTAAATAAAAGGACGGACATACCATGTTCATTGATTGGAAAACTCAACATAGTAAAGATGTCAAATTTTCCTAAATAGATCTATGGATTTAGTACAATTTCAATCAAAATTTCAGCTGTACCATACATAGATAAACTGATTCTAAACTTTAGATTGAAAGGCAAAGGAATTAGGATAGCCAAAACAATTTTGAAAAAAAAAATTTTTGAAAAAAGTTGGATGAATTACATTACTACAGTAAACAAGCAATACCAATATCAGACAAAATAGACTTTAAAACAAAAACTATAACAAGAGACAATGAGGGGCATTATATAATGACAACAGGATCAATCCAACAAGAGGATATAACATTTGTAAACATATATGCACCCAAACATAGGAGCACCTAAATACATAAAGAAAATATTAACAGATGGAAAGGGAGAGATTTACTGTCTACAATAATAGTAGGAGACTTTAACAACCCACTCAATTAATGGACAAATAGATTATTCAGACAGAAAATCAACAAGGAATAGGCCTTAAAGGACACATTAAAACAGGTGAACTTAATAGATCTATACAAAACTTTCCAACCAAAACCAGCAGAATACACATTCTTTTCAAGTGCTTATAGATTATTCTCCAGGATATATCACATGTTAAGCAACAAAACAAGTCTTGATAAATTTAAGATTGAAACTATATCAAGCACCTTTTTGGATCACAACACTATGAAACTAGAAAACAAAAACAAGAAAACTAGAAAAAACACAAACACAAGGAAGCTAAATAACATGCTAATAAACATCCAATGGGTCAATGAAGAAATCAAAGAGAAAATCAAATATACCTTGAGACAAATAAAAATGGAAACACAACATTTCAAAATCTATGGGACACAGCAAAAGCAGTTCTAAGAGGAAATTTATAGTCAAACAGCCTACCTCAAGAAACAAGAAAAATCACAAATAAACAATCTAATCTTATATCTAAAGAAACTAGAAAAAGAACAGATGAAGCCCAAAGTGAATAAAAAGAAGGAAATAACAAAGATCAGAGCAGAAATTAATGAAATAGAGACTAAAATCACACTAGAAAAGGTCAATAAAACTAAGAGCTGGTTTTTGAAAAGATAAACAAAATTGATAAACCTTTGACCAGACTCATCAAGAAAAAATAGAGAGGGCCTCCCAAAATAAAATCAGAAATGAAAGAGAAGTTACAACTGGCAGTAAGAAATACAAAAGATTATAAGAGAATATTATAAACAATTAAACACCAACAAATTGGACAATCCACCAAAATGAATTAATTCTTAGAAACATACCATCTTCTGAGACTGAATCAAGAAGAAACAAAAAATTTGAGCAAACTGATTACTAGTTTGAATCGGCAATCAAAAAATTCCCCCCAAAAGCAGGTCCAAGACCAGATGGCTTCACAGGTGAATTTCACCAAATGTTCGAAGAAGAATACCTACTCTTCTTAAACTATTTCAAGAAAATGAAGAGGAGAGAAAACTTCCAGACTCATTCTATGAGGCCAGCACTATCCCGATACTGAAATCTGACAAAGACACTACAAAAAAAGAAAATCACAGTCCAATATCCCTGATGAACATAGATGAAGAATCCTCAACAAAGCATTGGCACATATTTGACAATTTATTAAAAGGATCATATATCAAGATTAAGTGGAATTTATTTTAGGGATGCTAAGGATGGTTCAATATCTGCAAATCAATCAACGTGATACACCACATAAACAAAATGAAGGGAAAAAATTATATGATTTTCTCAATAGATGCAGAAAAAGCATTTGACAAAATTTAACGTTCGTATACGGTAAAAACTTTAACAAAGGAGGTATAGAGGAAACATATCCCTCAACATAATAAAGGCCAGATATGACTAACCCACACCTAGATCATACTCAACAGTAAAAAGCTGAAAGTTTTCTTCTAAGTCAGGAACAAAGATGTCCACTCTCACCACTTTTATTCAACATAATATTGGAACTCCTAGCCACAGCAATCAGACAGGGGAAAAAAAGCATTCGAAATAAAGAAATAAAACTGTTACTATTTTCAGATGATATGATACTAATCATAGACAACCCTAAAGATTCCACCAACAAACTATCAGAACTAATAAATGAATTCAGTAAAGTTGCAGGATACAAAAATTAATATTCAGAAATTGGTTGAATTTCTATACACTAATAATAACCTATCTGAAAGAGAATTTAAGAAAATCCCACTTACAATTGCATTAAAAAGAATAAAATACCGAGGAGGTAAAAGACCTATACCCTGAAAAATGTAAGGCACTGATAAAAAAATGTTTTAAAGATACAAATAAATGGAAGGATATGCTATGTTCATAAATTGGAAGAATTAATTTGTTAACATTTCATAGTATCTTAAGCAATCTACACATTCAATGCAATCTCTATCAAAGTACCAATGGGATTTTTCACAGAATTAGAACAAATAATTCTAAAATTTATATGGAACCACAAAAGCCAAATAGCCAAAGCAATCTTGAGAAAGCCAAACTGAATAGCCAAAGCAATCTTGAGAAAAAAGAATAAAGTTGAAGGTATCACACTTCCTGATTTAAAACTCTACTATAAAGCTATAGTAATCAAAATGGCATGGTACTGGCACAAAAACAGGCACATATACCAATGAAACAAAATAGAGAGACCAGAAATAAACCCATGCTTTTATGGTCAATTAATCTATGACATAGGATGCAAGAATATACAGTGGAGTAAAGACAATCTCTTAAATAAATGATGGTGGAAAAAGTGGGCAATTACTGGCAAAAAAATGAAACTAGTCTACTTTCTTACACCATATACAAGAATAAACCCAAATGGTTTATGTAAGAGTTAAATGTAAGACACAAAATCATAAAACTTCTATATGAAAACATAGGCAGTAAACTTCCCAATATTTCTCTTAGTAATATTTTTTCTGATATATTTCCCTGGGCAAGGGTAACAAAAGACAAAATGAACAAAAGGAACTACATCAAACTAAAAAGCTTTTGCATAGCAAAAGAAACCATGAACAAAATGAAAAGACAACCTACTGAATGGGAGAAGATATTTGTAAATAATATTTCTGATAAGAAGTTAATACCCAAAGTTTATAAAAAATTCATACAACTTAACATCAAAAAACAAAAAAAAACTAATCTGATTAAAAAATGGGCCGAAAACCTAAACAGACATTTTTCCAAAGAAGACATACAGATGACCAACAGACACATGAAAAGATGCTCAACATCATTAATCATCAGGGAAATGCAAATTAAAACTACAGTGAGATATCAACTCACACCTATCAGAATGGCTATTATCAAAAAGACAACAAAAAAGTATTGGCAAGAATGTGGTGGGATTCTTGAATTATTGGAGGGATTGTAAACTGGTGCAGCCACAGTGTTAAATAACATGGAGATTCCTCAAAAAATTAATAGTACCATCATTGACCCAGCAATTTCACTTCTGAGTTATCTGAAAAAAATGAAAACACTAACTTGAAGAGATATTAGCATCCTTGTGTTCATTGCAGCATTATTTGTTACAGCCAAGGTATGAAAGGCCATCAATAAATAAATGGATAAAGAAGATGTGTGATATATTCATCACTTTTTATGATGCCCTATAATTTTTTATTAACCACCAAACTCAGGTCATGATCTCAGTAGATAAGAATTATATGAGACATTTTATTTTAGTTATTTATTTTTTTAAAGTATCTAACTCAGTCTATTCACTTGAAATACTTTACCTTGGAATAAATTTCCTAAACAATATTTTCTTACATCTTCCCCTTCATCTTAAGACGAAGAAATTTGGATTTTAGTGCCTTTGTTGCTATGCAACAAGGTCAAGACAATGATAATTAGATTACTTATTGATGTAATTTTGCCAATAGTCAACCTTTGTTAGGGCAGTTCTCTCTACCTTCTTCTGATTAAATTATTACCTAATGCTCAAGTACTTAAATTATTAACACAAATATAGTATATTTTTGATAGAATAATTCAGCTGAACTGAAAGAAAAGGGAATCTTTAAGCATGTCAAAGATAGAGAAGAAGTCACTTGTAGTCTTTTTCAATGTCATGTTTACTCCACACAATCATCCAAGGGTACCATCTTTGTTGTAGCCACTGTAACAACAAAGCCCAGACAATAAGAGGTTGTTTCCATGTATAAATTTCTTCCTAACATTTCTTAGGAAATTTATATGTTTTAATGAATCTCAAGAAAAGTTAATCAAGAAATTGGGAAAACTGGGAAAAGTATTATAATTCAATAAAGCTTAACAATCTACGTAGAGATATTGCTTGTTCTAAGCAATCCAATGACGTCAAGCAAGAGCTGATGTGAGGAGGTGAAGGTTAAGGGTGACATTTCCAGGAACTGGGACAGAAACACAGAATGGCCATGATCTCATCAATCAGAGCCTCTGTAGCTGCTGCCTTGTGTGTGTGTGTGTGTCTGTGGCTTGTCTGTTGCAAGTGGTGACTCACTCTTGCAAATAAAACAAATTTTAATAATTTTGTATGCATTGCATACTTTACAAATCCTATGAGTGGAGTTCTATGAAATAACAAGTTTTAGAAGCAAAATTAGTTCTTTGACAATCTCATAAGTGATTCTGTGTAGTGCTATTAAGTGTTACATTATTCAAATACTATTCCTAATATTTGCTGGCATTTCTCATTGTTTGAATATTCTCTATAACTACACTGTCTAATATAGTAGCCACTGGCCACTTGTGTCTACTGAACACCTGAAATGTGACTCATTCAAATTGAGTGGTGCTAGAATGAGTATGAATAAAAAGAAGCAAAATATCTTAATAGGTTTTATATTGATTATATATTGATATAACATTTTGGAAATATTAGCTTAAATGAAATATATCATTAAAATTAATTTCACCTGTTTCTTTTTACTTTTTAAATGTGGCTATAAGAACATTTAACATACTTAACATGTGTCTCATGTTATATTTGTATTAGCGCTAATCTATAGGTTACAGCTGTTTGTAGATACAACTAAACTTCATTTTTTAATTTACAAAACAAAATTTTAGATCTTCATAATAATGAGTAAAAAGTATAAAAAATGTTGGAATTATATTAAGCATAACGTAATTTCTGGAATTCAACAATTCCCCAAAGTCCTATCTGGCAGGAATTTTGAAACACTAGCAAAGGGCACCAGCTTTGAAGTGCAGTGTTCATTTTCTGCCCCACTGCCTCAACTCCTCTGATGCTGAGCTTCCTCACATGTAATGTTGGGATGATAAAAAACACCACACTATGTCATGAATATTTTAAAAAATAATACAGGACATCATTCCTCCCCCTGAGCTGCTTCAAGTTTCTTGGAAACCCCATGGCCTTCTTTCTCTGGGACTGGGCACCTGCTATTTGCAGTGTCCTGCTGTTTCCCTACCAGCCAGATTAGGCTCATATGGCCTGAGCGTCCTTACTCCATTCCTATAAGATGAACAGTTAACAGTTACAGATTGCCAACTTAGGCCACAGCACTGTTCTATGAAATTTGTATAGCCCATGAAATAGATACTATTATTACTTACCTTACAGATAGGCACACTTAAGTATAGAAAAGTTAATTTATTCTAGGAGATCCAGCTAATGAGTAGCAGAGCCTGAATTCAAACCAGGCAACTGGGTTCTAGAGTCTACAAACATTTTTTTTTCCTTCTTTCATTCCCTCCCTTGCTTCCTTCCTTTCTACTTCCCTCCCTCCCTTTTCCCTTCTCTTTTTCTTCCTTCTCCCTTTCTGCTCCCATTTCCCTCCCTCCCTCGCTTCCTTCCTTCCTTCCTTCTCCTTCCTTCCTTCCTTCCTTCCTTCCTTCCTTCCTTCCTTCTTTCCTTCCTTTCTCCCCCTCTCCTCTTCTTTCTTCGAGACTTCAGGCTGAGCTAAGTATTCTAATTCAGGGCCAATTGTCCTTTGTGGTCCATGCCAGGGCTCTCATCTCACTCATTCTCTGTCCTCCCATCTCTATCCTATTTCATTCTCACTCCATAAAGGCAACCACATTTATGTTCTTAAGTTGTTTCTTTTCATTCGGTTATTTTCTTGCAGAATGTACTCCAATTTACCTTCCTGTAAGACAGAGTAATCATAGTACCCACTTCACAGACTTGTGTCAAGGAAGAAATGAGTAATCATAGTACCCACTTCACAGACTTGTGTCAAGGAAGAAATGATATATATATTACAGGCAGT
>NW_006434369.1:16249487-16269322 GCF_000325575.1 Pteropus alecto
ATATATATATATATACACACATATATATATATATATGTGTGTATATATATATACTGGATGAGGGTTCATTGACATTAAGTTTCCGTCATCCACATGTAAGTTTTTCAAGTCTAATTTTGTAAATTTATCCCTTATGATTGATATATTTGCATTCTCCTAACAAATAAAGGTTTTAAACATGTTATATACTTGCTGGTCTTGTGGGATTCTCTTCTGTAAATTGCTTGTTCATTTTTTTTTGCCCATTTTTTCCCTATTGCCATTGATATTCTTTACTTGTGGATTCGAAGGCCCTAGCTATTCTAGATACAGATACATAATTTTAAATATTGCAAACAGCTTCTCTCTTGCAATCTCTCTTTGATTCTGATATTCTTCTTTAAACAGAAATCTTGTCTGCACACTTAGTCACTAAATAAAGCAAACTCTTTAGGCCCTGTCCTGCTACAGAGACTGAACAGGCTGAGTCCTTTGACCAAGGAACACATCTCTTGGACAGTACTTTACAGTTACTTCTAATGCTCATTCAGTTTACCTTTTCTCTATATTTAACTCTCATTCATCAATTCATTATTCTATAAAATATTTGTTTTGAGAATCTATCGTGTGTAGTCAGTATTATAGGCATTGGGATATAAGAATGAACAAACAGTCAGGGTCCTTGCCCTTAGAATGCTTGAGGGATGGGGGAATACAAATAATAAATAAATAAATAAATAAAATAAGCACTGAGGAAGCGATAAATAAATAAATAAATAAATAAAAGATAGATAGATAGATAGATAGATAGATAGATAGATAGATAGATAGCAAAATATGTGTCTAAATCTTGGAGTCAACTAAGATGTTGTTCAATAAACAAATGAATAAATAAACTGCGGTATTCCAGGCAGTGGAATATTATTTAGAACTAAAAAGAAATGAACTATTGAGCTATGAAAAAGAACTGAAATGCATATTACTAAGTGAAAGTAGCCAATCTGAAAAGGCTACTACTGTATGATTCCAAGTACGTGACATTTTGGAAAAGGTAAAACTATGGAGACAGTGAAAAAACCAGTGATCATCAAGGGTTACAGGAAAGGGAGAGAATAGGTGGAGCACAGAGGATTTTTAAAGGAGCAAAACGATCCTGTATGATATTATAATTGTGGCTACATGTCGTCACACTTTGTTCAAACCCATAGAATGTATAAGACCAAGAATGAACCCTAATGTAAACTATGGACTTGGAGTGATAATGATGTGTCAATGTAGGTTCATTGATTCTAACAAAGGTACCTCTCTCATGGGGGATGTTGATCATGCGAGAGGTTATGCATGAGTGGAGGCAAGAGGTATATGGGATATTTCTGCACTTTCCACTCAGTTTTCCTGTGAACCTTAAACTGCTCTGAAAAATAAAGTCTATTACTATATACAGAAAAAAAATAAAGAGGAAGAAGATGAAGAGTGACAGCGAGACTTTTTTAGACAGCTTGGTCAGAGAAAGCCTCAGACCTAAAGGAAGTGAGGGAGTGAGCCATGAGTATATCAGGAGGAAGAGAATTCCAGGCAGAGAGAACAGCAAGTGCAAAGTATCTGAAGTAGGAATAAGCTTTGTGTGTGTTCCAGGGACAGCAAGCAAGACAGAACGGCTGGGGCTGAATGTGAGAGAGAGAGAGTAGCAGAGAGTAAGTCTAAGGAAGTAGGCAGGGGCTAAATCATGCAAGAGCCAGCTTATAGACCATAGTATGAACTTTGCACTTAATTCTTCTCCTGACTGACATAGACATTCTTTCTTTAGTTAACATCTCAAGCTCAATATTTCCTTTCGAGGTGACTGGCTGTTCAGCTCTGATTCATTACGTACCTATATTATGGTTTAAAATAAAAAGGCAATCTCATTTATCATTCTTGGAGATCATCTCCCCACTATCTACCAGTTATAAGATGTTGGGAAGTTTAAACAAGATAGAAATATGTAGGAATAATAGATTAGCCCCTGTATATGTAAAGAGTATGATTATTGTTAAAATTATGCATGTTGACACAATATAGAAAGATGTTTATTTCTAACTAGCAGAGATAAGTCATTTGTAGCCAACCGAGAATTCAAAAACTCTTTTAAGTAAGACTGTTGTAAGAGTTTGGAGAAATTAATCCTTTAAAGTTGGAATTAAAAAAAAAAAAAGTCCTTACCTATTGCCCTGCTATTTCCTGAATAATTTAGTGCAGTTATCTATTGGTTCAAAATGTTTTCAATTAAGAAAGACAAAATTTCCTCTCCCAAATTAATCAAAATCCACTTTAAGTGACTTTAATTAGCAACCAGAAAAGATATTTCATCAACTTGAAAAGTAAACTAAGTGAATTTGGTTCATTATTGGAAGTGAAGTCGAAGGAAAATTAAAAATAAAACAGCATGTGCTTTAAATTTCCTATTGCAAAATTTAATAACAGGTTTTATATTAGACTGTGTATCAGGCAGCTTGGTTCAGAAGACATCTCTGAGAACATATCTAGATCCCCAGGTCATGATTTTGTTCTCTTCCTTTGTTCAAGGAAGATATGATTTGTTATTTTCCCATGGAAGCTATTTTTCAGTAGCTTGTACCCACCAGTTCCTCTGCTATATGGCTTTGTGAATACTGTTTCCTCTACCCAGGACACCTTTCCATCTCTCTTCATTTAGTTCTCTCCTACCGGTCTTCAAATATCAGCTTGTTTGTCAAATGTCACCTCTTCATGAAGGCTTCCCCTGACCTCCCAGAGCAGAGGGCCTCTGTTTATAGCACTTATCAAAGTAGCATTTGTGGGGCAGGGTCCATGTCTTCATTTCACACTGTATCCCTAGTTCTGGGCACCACAATGAATATTTGTTGAATAAAGGAATGAATGTGAGGAATTTGTACCATCATTAGGGGGGCAATTGCTGTTGAAATACTTGAACTATCGGATGCAAAGATCCAAAAACGTCTTATTTGGGAATTCTGGCTTTATTGTGATTAAAGCTGTATCTTCAACTTTTTTTGTCATGACCAGATGATTTTCGATTTCCTCGTCTTTTGATTCAAGGTTCAATGTTGTGAATCACAGTAAAAACTGTTAATGGCTTTTCCTATTCTGATAAAAATCCCCAATAGCCAAAGAAAGGGGCTTCATAACAACATTGGATATGTATATAAACCAGGTCAAGTTTTGAGGTCAACTTTTGAGAAGCCCTGAATCCATGGTTCTTATTTGCTTTTATATTTGGCAGCAACTATTTCCTTATCGCCTTCACCAGTTGTAATAAAGGAAGCCTAATAATAAAGCATAAGATGAACTGAGGGAAGCAGGAGAGAAGGGAAAAGGGGAAGCAAAATTTTCAGAAGAATTACAACTCCATATAGTTTTTCCCTAGAATATTTTCTGTAGAATAACTGATATGCAGCCAACTCCCCATCTGTTTCCTTTGTATACTTAGCCCTTTGCCCAAAGAAACTCATCTTAGAATTATTATTCTCTTAAATGTTTTCAAATGTAAATGTGATAAATTATAAATTCCTTCAATAATTAAAAAACAGTTTGTGTATATGAAAATAAATGGAACACCAAAGCAAAACAGAAAGAAGCCAATTTAATATAAATCTAGGGCCCATTAGAAACTCTGGGGGCCAGAAGTCTTCTATGCGGTCTGACATTTTCCAAACTGTGGTCCATAGATCATCAGATTCAATATCAATGAAAAACTTTTAAAAGTGGAATTTCTGAGAGTTGGCTTGTCGTTCTTGTTTTTGATATGTTGCCCAGATGATTCTCATGAATTCTCTGGTTTGAGAACCTCTGACCTAGTCTGCCCTATTGTTTTATAGATGAGGAAGATTAGGCAGGTCCCTGGGATTATGTAGCTGGTAGGCAGCACAGACTGACCAGGGCCTTCTTCTGTGATCACTGTCAGACCCAGAGCTCTCAGTGAGGCCTGCTAGTGCTAAAAATAATATACTTTCTACAGACCTGCAGTGTCGCTGCTTCCTGTTCACACCATCCTGAAATCTCTGCAACTATTAATGTTGTGACCACTAGAAAGCACCACATCAAGGACTTCAATTTCAGCAAGTCTCCAGCTAGAGGTAACTGGGGGCTTTAAAAATGCTCCCACCTGTTCCTTCATGACCCAGGACATCCCACAGTGGGGTAAGGGAAGAAGCAATGGCAGAGAGCCAACTCACTTAGTAGAAGCCTAAAACATGAAGAGTGCAGTCAGGCCATAAACAAAAAGCCATTTTGTAGCATTTTCCCTGTGTTCAAAATAGCAACCATCTCATTTAGTTGAAATTTTTTTTGTCAGATTTACCGCAACATTTTATAGCCTGCTAGGAATGTCACTAGTGTTTTAAAAGTTCAGGCCCTGTCATGACTTTGGAGTGAGCAGTCCTCACAGAGGTCAACAAAAACCACCCAAGACCGAAAGGCTGTGTGATCAACACAAGTAGCAAAAATCTCATTGCCCTTGAGAAAGCAATTCACTTTTTTTTCCAGAACTGAGAGCTATGTTTACTAAACACGAAGTCCGAAGTAGAAAGCATCACTTTTTTATCATGAGGACGCAAGGGGAAGAAAAGAGTTGTTACTCAGAATAACTTTCCCATCTTAACCAAAAGTTTAACTATAAAGAATGAACTTGTGAAGTCTTCCCAAGGGTGCTGAGCTATTCATAACTCTGAAGTACAGCAGGCTCCCTGCAAAGGTCACTGTTGTTCCCCTTCCTGCCCTTCATCATCAGTGTGGTTAGTACAGCAAACCAGTGCCTGTGTGGGGTGGAGGAACACAGCAAGGCAAGCCCATTTGTTTTAGTTGAAGTGAAATTACAAGTGGTGGAAAGTCCTCCTGGAAACCAGTGAGTCAGCCGATATGTGGGAATGTGGGCAGGGGCTACCTAGTAAGGGCAAAGTCTGAACAGCTCAGTGCAACCTCCAAGCCAAGCATTGCTCACTTTCTCTCTGAAAATGGATGATCCCCAGGCCAGATCAAGACAACCAGAGCCTGTCCTTGCCCCTTCCAGCTAAGTGATTGGCCCTGGAAACCAGTGCAGTGGAAACACTAGAGCCAAGATTGTGGTGTTGGTAGGAGATAGTCTCATCTCAGTCCATGCTTTCCTTCCACTGGTACTCCACTTTTCTCTCTACTCCCACCCAAACAAAGCATCTCCAGGAACCCGCATTGTATCTCTTTGCCCTGTTTCCAGTTCTGGGACTTCAATATTTTACAGTTTTAGTTTAGTGTTAAAAGTACTTATTAAGACACAGGAGTGACTTTAAAGAAGACAAAGGTTGATGGCATGTTGGTGGACTTCACTGCAACTATGACACCTATGTGAACAAAAGTGTTTCCCATTTTGCTCTAAAGGTTGCATTCTGAACAAGGCTTACCTCCCCCCAAAAAACAAACTCTCTCACTACATAGTGCCTTCCAGTTATACTCCTACCAATACCATAATGATCCACGCGATACATGGACAGGGAACGGGGAGCTATTGTGAAGAGAGGCAGAAGAAATCATTTGGTTGCCAGTAACCTTCTCTTGGGAGTCATTCCTGGGTGTCTTCTCCTCTCCTATCTTCTCCTGAGAAGTAGTTACCCTTGTGAGGCCCTCCAACCACAAGCTCTAATGGAATCCAAACTTCCTCCGAAACTGGATACCAGTGGAATCCCATGAGCCCAAAAAGTCATGTTAAAAAAGAAGAGATAAGATAATTAATGCTATTAAGGCAACATATTCTAAGGCAATGGGGAATATAAAGAGTCAGCATGTAATTTCATTTAAGAAAAGTCAAGGGTCAAGGAAAACAAAACTGGGGAAATGGTCACATGAAAAGTCTCCCCACCATGGAAGAACAGAGCTCAGAAAACCCCCACTTCTACTGAGCTTTGCTCAATAACTGTTCTTCCTGGAAGCTTGCTGGTGATTGTTATAACCCTCTCACAAGGGGTTTCAAAATCCTATGCTGTGGTGGGGAACTATGAAAGACCCCAAATAACCAAAGCAATATGGAGAAAGAACAAAGTTGGAGGTATCATGCTACCTGATAACATACAAGAAATCAAAATAGCATGGTACTGGCATAAAAACAGATACATATATCAATGGAACAGAATAGAGAGATCAGAAATAAACCCACACCTATATGGTCATTTAATCTATGACAAAGGAGGCAAGAATGTACAATGGAGTAAAGACAATCTCTTCAACAAATGGTGTTGGGAAAACTGAAGAGATACAGGCAAAAATATGAAACTAGACCACTCTCTTACATCATATACAAGAATAAACTCAAAATGGATTAAAGACTTAAATATAAGATCTGAAACCATAAAACTCCTAGAAGAAAACATAGGCAGTAAATTCTCTGACATTGCTCTTAAAAATATTTTTATAGATATGTCTCCCCAGACAAGGGAAACAAAAGACAAAATAAACAAATGAGACTACATCAAACTAAAAGGTTTCTAACAGGAAAACCAATGAATAGGAAAAGATATTTGCCAGTGATTTTGATAAAGGATTAACATTCGAAATTTATAAAGAGCTCACTCAATTTAATATCAAAAAAACTAGCAATCCAATTGAAAAATGGGCAGAGGACCTGAATGAACACTTTTCCAAAGAAGACATACAGATGGCCAATAGACATATGAGAAGATGCTCAATCAACATCACTAATCATCAGGGAAGTGCAAATCAAAATCATAGTGAGATATCAACTCAAACTTATGGAATGGCTATCATCAATAAATCAAACAGGTGTTGGTGAGGATGTGGAGAAAAGGGAACTCTTGTGCATTGTTAGTGGGATTATAAATTTGTGTGGCAACTATGGAAAATAGTATGGAGATTCCTCAAAAAAATTAAAAATAGAACTACCTCATGACCCAGCAATTCCATTTTTGGGTATTTATCCAACAAAATCCAAAACTCTAATTTGAAAAAGTATAAACACTCCTATGTTTATCACAGCATCGTTTACAATAGCCAAAATAGGGAAGCAACCTAAGTGCTCACCGATATATAAATGGATAAGGGAAATATGGTACATACATACAATGGAATGTTATTCAGCTATAAAAAAGAACGAAATATTGCCATTTGTGACATGGATGAACCTAGAGGGTATTATGCTAAGTGAAATAATTCAGACAGAGAAAGACAAATACTACATGATTTTTCTTATATGTGGAATCTAAAAATCAAAATAAACAAAACAAATTCATAGATACAGAGAACAAATTGATGGTAGCCCGATAGGAGGAAACATGGACAGTAGGGAAGAGAGAGAGAGAGAGCTAATTTCTGAAGCTGTACATCTGCCATTTGGTAAACCAAAGATACATAAGATCCCCCACAAGTCAATCAGATCCCAGGTAGTGTACCTGAGCTTGAGTCGTCTCAAAGGGATTCTACTTAAGAAGCTCTATGATGTACCTCTAGGAGATAGAAGCTGAAGAAAGGTAGCAAGAGGTCAATCTGTGCATTTGCCTACATCAGGAAACTGAGAGAAAGTTCACTTAAGGCAGAATTAAACAGCACTAATAGGTAAGACTTTTGCCTATTTTACTCCAATCCCTGCTTTGTCCTGGCAGGGCAAACAGGAGAGAGAGAGAAGTAAGTGAAGGAAGACGAGATCAATTACTTTTTCACCAGAGCAGGTCCCCAGGAAAAAGGGATTGAAAGCCTAAATTAAAAGAAGAGAAGAAATGTTAACTTGAATAAATTTTAACTTTTACTTGAAACATTAACTTACATTATCTTATAATGTAAGATATAATCAGACTTCTTAATTTTTAAAAATGATGTCAAAATTGTGGAATTTTCCTGAGATGTAATTATCGGGGATAGTAGATCTGAAATGGTATATTTTATAAGAGAAATAAAAATATAAAATAATGGAAAAAAATGTTATGCCAGGATGACAGGTATGGGTGGGTGTACCCGCTCAGACCTATAAATATCTCACGGTGGCATTATTGAGGACCAGCTAAGCTGGGGCTTGGGCTGGGCTCATGTGGGTAACCCACCTGAAGTCAGATGAAACTTTTTTCTCCTTCTGCTTTCACTGACTGATTCAACAAATATTTGCTGGGTCCTTCGTCATATGTTGGGGACAACTTCTCTTCTCCAGGCTATTTTCTCTAAAATGTCCTATATAACCTGGTTCTGATACATGTACAAACCCGGTGGCCTGCTCTAGTTGGCATGAAAGCATAAATGTCCATTGCTCCAGTGTAGAATCCAACTAGAAGAGGACGTACCCCGGAAGAACGATGCAATAGCCCCTGTGGAGCTTAGAGTCACTATCCTTCGCAGTTTCTTCTCAACACATCTCATGCTGGAGTCCAAAGCCCTGTCTATATTCTTCCAAAAGAACTTAAGCTAGATCCCACTAAGAAAATGAGGACTGTGCTGGAGAGGTTATGTGCAGTCTCTCTGGTAGACAGCCCCAAACGAGCCCTCCCCTCTGAGACGTCAGACCTATTAGGAAAGCCTTCTCAGACCCTTCAGACTAGCTGATTGCCACAACATGACCTCAGTTGGCACTAACTGGACAGTTTTTTGGTTATCAGTTTATATTTCCTTTCTCTTTTCCTTAGTCAATCAGAAAGCAGGCTGTGAGATTTATCACCTCAAGCAGACAGCTAGACAGAAAGCAGAAATAATCGATGTCTTCCTGGCTTTTGCTTTCAAAAGCCTAAAACAGCAAATAGAGTTTGAAAGAGAAAAGCTTGCCTCACAGCAGAAAGACATCCCCTGAGCAGGGAAGAAGAAGAACATCACACCCAAGCAGTAAAGAACGAGGGCCTGCTCCATGCATGTGTACATACTGCCCAACTCACCCATGAAATCATAGGTGAATTCATAGGCTGGTCAAATTCCCATATATTTGAAACCATTAAAATATATTTAAAAAAAAAAAAACAAACAAAAAGAAATCGATGGTTATCTTTTGTGGGATGCAAGTTTCTGTGCCAATTACACTAAGGACCCAATCTCCCCTGTCCTAACCTAACATTTTCATTCTTATGAAATCAGGTTAATACGGACCTCCAGAGTTTAGAAAGATAATTACAGCTTCTTTAATCTTTAATTGGTGCCTGAATGGCTTTGAATGCAAGCCTCAAATATAATGAGAAAGGATTTTCTTGTCCTTTCTATTAACATGACACAATAGCATGCATATCAAAGGGATCTCATGTTTTTATTTTAAGTATAGTATTTAAATAATGTGACATTCAAGACTATGTAACAGAATCAAGACTCATACCTGGATTTTCTCATTCCAAGCCTGTTGCTGATAGAAAGACTGAGTTCTTGAAATAAAACAGGTCTGAATATCATAGCCAAAACTTACATCTTGAAAAAGAGGACACATACTTGTGTAGAGGAGCAGTGTGGGTGCCTATGCCAAGAGGGTCCATTGGGCCAGTTACAGTGTTGTTATCTTTGTGAATTTCTATTGCTTTTAAGGCCCAAAGATCTGGGGATTTCTGGGATAATGTATTTTTTTAAGTTGTTTTTTTTTAAGAGTTTTATTAAAATAAAGCTAACATACAATATCGCATTAGTTTCATAGGATAGTGCAGTTTTGAATGTTGGAGAAGGCTGCCTCATTCCTTGAGGACTCAAGTCTGAAACAGATCCAAGAACCCAGAAGTAACAGCCAAAGTATTGGGTGTGTTGCGGGGGGTGGGGGGTGGGGGGAACACTAGTTTATCTGACAAACATCTTCATTTTTACACAAAAATTGCAAGTGGATTGACTATATCAAAAATAAGCCTTGTTTCAGGGAATTCCCTACCTATTCATGGTAATCCTATGGCCAATAGAAAGCTGCTTAAATGAAATGCATTTACTCAGGAGCCACTCAGTGAAAAGTATCTTATGTAGCTGGCTTCAGTGGCTGAGAGATGACCCTTCAATAATGCACTGTTTAAGCTAAATGGATTTTGAAGGTTCTATTAAATTCTTGACAATTGTTTTAATTGAGGATGGTAATGATTAAATGGAGATTTGAAGTGATCTATAAATTAAGATGCAGAGAAAACGTGACAGAATACATTGAAATGCCCACTTGTTTCTGGAGCTATTATAATCTGAGCATAAATAGGACTGTTAAGTGGAGACTAATTAGTTTTCCCCATGGAAAAAGAAATGACAGCTATAATTCCAATAGTGACACCTGAATCAAGACATTCGTCTTTTTTTTTAATTCTTTTTCTTTTCTTTGGTGACATTGGTTAATGAAATCCAGTAAGTTTCAGGTATACAATCTAACAGTAAGGCATATATATATTGCATTGTGTGCTCCCTTCCCATAATTAGATTTCTTTCTGTCACCACATATTTGACCCCTTTCACCCCATTTACCCTCCTCCTCCCCGCTCCTCCCTACCTTCTGGTAACCACTAGTCTATTGTCCACGCATTCAATTTTTTGTTTAATTTTACTATCCCACAGTCAAGTTCAAAAACTATTATCTGAGGAAGATTAGAAGGCACAAAATGGGGATGGGAGAGTAAGGTCCCAAATACACTGTATTTGCCATTTTTTAATATAAATTTCTCTAAATCTTTATTTCCTGTTTTCCCATCTTGTTAATAGAAGAGCATGGGTATAATGTAACTTTTTATTGATGGCTCAGAATTCTTATTCAAATAAGTATACTGAATTGTGATACAGCGATGACTTTGGGCACAAATGGGGAGAGAATGGTCATTCACTCCTGCCTCAAATGCTTTCAGAGGGCTACATTCTGAGAGCTGTGCCTTACAGATTATTTTCCAAGTTTGAGCTAACCATCCGTATACATCACCCTCTCTTTTCACTCTGTGTGGTACATTTGCTTCTAAATGCAAATAGTGATTCTGTACCATAATTTATCAGGCTGAGCACAGTATGTACATGTGACCCATAATCAGTGTTCAATTAATATTTGTTGAAGGGAGGAAGGAAGGAAGGAAGGAAGGAAGGAAGGAAGGAAGGAAGGAAGGAAGGAAGGAAGGAAGTCCCCAGGCCAGGGTTTGGCCAGCCATTCTGTTCTTGCTCTCACCATTCAACTTCTACTTTTCCAGAAGTGCTCCAGAAGTCATACCAGTTGCATTGTGTGGGCTCCAGAAAGATATATTCTTTCTTTTTTATTATATACTTCTTTTCTCCCCTGGTTCCTGTACCTTTTAGGAGAAGCTGGTCATGATGAATTAAATATAGCTCTCACTATCCTACTACCCATATCCCCTGCTAAACCCCACTGTGGACCAAGCTCAGATTTCCATTTTGGAGTCTTCTGCCACCAGGCAAACCATAGGGTGTGTCTATTGCTCCCCGACCCCTACTCCAAGTGTCTTTAAAGCATGCTTCTTAGAATCTGGCAGCATCAGACTCACCTAGAGAGCTTGTTAATATACGAAATCCTTTGCCCTACCCCCAGAGTTTCTGAGGTAGGTCTGTGGTGCCCTTGAGTTTGCATTTCTAATCGGTTCCCAGGTGAGGTTGTGTGGATGTGGCTTGTCTGGGGCACCACTGGAGAACCATTTTTCTAACTTGGCCCCAGGTGCCCAGTGTTGAAGTTCTAGCTGTCTTCACCAAGTTCACTCCATTCCACTTAAAAATCACTTTCCTACTTTAAAACATTTAAATGACAATCTGCAGCAAACCAGGTCCCTTTATTCGGTATTTCCTGACTAACAGCTAAGCAGCTTTGGAAGCTGAGGTGGCCTTTTCATGCCCTGTATGATCTAATTCATCACCCTGAATGCACTTGTTATTTTGTACCTTTAAGAGTCCAAGGCTGGGCCCAGCTAACACTAAATGTGTGGATGCAAGATTGAATGCGACTTCCTAAGGAGTCTGGTAGCCAGGGAGTCATCATCGGCAGCATTTGGCGCCATGCCCAGGCAGCCTAGTTTCTAGAGAAATCCCCAGAGCTCAGTTAAGGAGCCTGTTACCCATGAAATGCAAACTTCCCAAGGAGCCTGGATGTTAGCTGGTACCTGGCTCACATAATCACTGCCTTGTTAAGAAGAGGACAGAGAACATGGTCAGAACTTCTCAGGAATACAGAGATGCCATCTGTAACACAGGCGACGCAAGAGATGAAACCATCAAGATGCTCAAATAAACCTCTTCTCTCTGTTTTGGCTGAGGCCTCCAAGACCATGTCCCCCACACCCTAAATGATGGGGATTGCACAAGTACCAATTGCGGTCCTGCCAGCATTAGCCATCCCACCATAGAAGGGGCCAAGGTGAGAGAAGCCTAGAGCCTGGTGATTCCTCTGGGAGGAAATGATGGAACACCACAGGCCCGTTGCTGCTTATCCCTCTCTGCTCCATGGCCAAAGGGGCAAGCTGCTCCTCTTCACCTCAATCCAAGTGACCCTGGGGATAGTGTGTGGAGGTACAGCTAAGGTCCTAAGTTTCACCCATAGTAGGGAGTGGGGGCACAGGTGCAGTTTCCTGGAGATCAGATGAGAACCCTCTGGATGTTACCTACAGGAGCCCCTCCGCCCCCGAGGGTTGACACCCTGGTGCTGAAGAATCTTCAGAAGCAGCTAGCAGAAGGAAGGGTGCCACCTGAATCCTGGAATCTGCAGCATGGGTTGGTCATGGGGGAGTTTCTGAGAAACTGACCAAAGTAAGAGCCATGAGCACCTGCCCAGCCCAGAGAACTTCACAGCAGAGTATGCAGTGCCAGCCACGAAAGGCTTTGTCCTCTCCTTGCATAGGCCAAACCTGGAGGGGTCCCAGGTGCAGCCTCCTGGAGGACAAGGTGAATGAGGGAGAAGGCCCCAGTTTCCCTCTCTCATGTGAGGTTGAAAGGGGGGAAATGCTACCTTAAAATTAAGTTTGGAGTTTTATACATTAGACTAAACATTTTATTTATGGAAATGAGACTGTTCTTGTGGCTGGAAGCACCAGAAAATTTGGGGGACATGCTGGGACTTTATCCAGGTACCAGGAAAGAACCAGCACAGAGAGGGGCTTCCAGGACCCTGAGGAAGAGTCCAATTCCTTGTGGACAGTGGTGTGTGGGGTCCAGTTCCTTTCTTATATCAAGTGCACTTACCTATTTACAATCTTTTCCCTCATATCTAGAAGTAGATTTTTTCTTTCGATAACCAAAGCTCACAAATTTTGTGCTTTTTACTTTATTCCAGGAACTGTGCTAATCATTTGAATGATTAATAATTTAATTCTCAAGCAACCTCTGAGGTGCCACCATCTATTTTACAGATGAGGAATCTGAGGCAGAGTTACTCAGTTGCACAGACTACAAGTGATGCAGCTAGGATTAGAACTCAGGCAGAGGGATGCCAGAGCCCAGGCTTTGAATCCTGTACAACAGTGGCTCTCAACCGGGGGCAATTTTGCCTCCTCCAGGGGTCAGTGGCAATGTCTGGAGATGTTCTTGGTTCACATCTAGGGTTGGAGAGTGAGTGTATGCCACTAGCATCTAGTGAGTCAAGGCCAAGGATGCTGTGGAAGATCCCACAGCACTCAGGACAGCAAGAAATTATCCAGCCCAATACCAATAGCATTGAGAATTCTGCCTTCTTTTATTTGTTTGCCAAATGGAAATAATGTCATTTTTCTGAATATAAAAAATCAGTCAGTTCAGAAAAATTGACATTAGAACAGGAAAATTAACTGTAATCTCATCACCAGAGATTACGGTTCATATATTGGTTATATACATTCAGATTCTTTTCCTCTGTGGACGTACACATACACACATACACATATTTCTTATCCATACAGTCGTTATTTGTGTTTTTCCTTCTTCAAAAATGCAATCATGTTGTAGATACTAATCCTTAAGCCAAAATTTTTACTTAACCATGCATTTACTTAACCACACATTTACTTAACCACTAAAGACACATATTGTAGACTTTTTTCTTTGTCAACAACAAAGATCAATGGTAACTGGCTCTCAGAGTGGTCATTCTGCCCCATACTGGGAGTGTGTTGGAAATTTGTGGGGGCTTTTTGTTTAGGGGGCTTCTGGCATTTAGTAGTTGGGAGTCCAAGGATGCTGGGCATCCAATAATGTAACGTCAATTCCTCACGGGGAGAAGTATCCCTCATAATTTTAAAATATCACCCCAGATATTTGTGTTGTCGAAAATCCTGTTTAGAATAATTTGAGCTAAGATAATTTTTTTTGTGATTTTAACACACATACCACATTTTCCAGGAATAAGGAAGGATACCGAGGGAGGATTGTGCTTCATTTTGTTCATTGGGGAAAATCCCATCATTAGTGGCAATGCAGCTAATGAGATCTGAACTTTCACTCCACACAGCCTACTTTGCTGCTTGGGATGTTCCTGGTGATTCCACACATAGGGGCCAACCTTGATATTCCATGTCTCCTAGTGTACTCGTACCTGTGCATTTATATATTTATACATTTCATTATCAATTCCTGTATTCTTATTTCCCTTTTATGTCACAGTTAATGCAATATATTGATTTTTTAAACACATGTGTGAGTCCTTGTGTCATTACATTGATTTTTTAAAACCATGTGAGTAGGTTAAATGAATTTCATTTCAGGATAATTAAGGAAGCATTATAAACATCTGCTATAAAAAGAAGGCACTGGGTCTGACCAAGCTGAGGACAACTGACTTATATTATTACACTTAATGTGGCCTCGTTCTTGAAACACTTGTATCATGGTTTATTTAATGAATCTACAATTGATGGGTATTGGTGGTTTGGTTTATATAAGCAACACTCTGATAAACAAACATATTTATAAATATATCTCTGGGCACTCATTGAATTATTTCCTTTGGGAAAAAAATTTATAGGACTGGAATCACTGAGTCAATGGGTATACACATTTTTCATTGCAAATTATTCAAACTATCCCAGTAAGAGAATATGAGACACACCACCTGGGTGAGGGTCAGGCAAGGAAGATGATGCAAGGCAGGCAGCAGGCACTGCACAGTGCTCATTTCCTGCTTTTGCCAGGGGTCAGTGGCCTCACAGCCAGCATCCCAGATTTTGCATCCATCAATAAGGGATGTCCTCAGAGCTACGTGTCTGTGCTCAGCTGTGTGGGAACAGGGCCTCCACTGGAGCAGTGCCACAATGTAACCTAGGTGCCCCTCCTGACCCAGAGGCCCCTCTGGAGGGAGCCAGCATCCTTTAGTAAATTCCTTTCTGGTATAAGCTGGCATGAGTGGATTCTATTGTTTGCAACAAACATTCCTGACTGATGCAGAAACATAACTGAAGTTCAAGTGACTCTGGTTGTAAATGCACAGGTATGAGTGGTGTTTTTCACTTAAACTTTGTTATATGTTGAATTGAATCCTCTAAAAATTCATATGCCAAAGCCATTACACAGCACCTCAGAATATGAACTTATTTGGGAATAAGGTTATTGCAGATGTAATTAGTTAAGATGAGATCACACTGGAGCAGAGTGAGTTCCTACTCCAATGTAACTGGTACCCTTATGAAAAGGGGAAATTTGGACACAAACAGACACACAGCAGGGGATACCATGTGAAGATGGAGGCAGAGATTGAGGTGATGCTTCTCCAAACCAAGGAATGCCAAAAATTGCCAGAAAAAAAAACACTAGAAGCTAGGGGAGAAGCTTGGAACAGATTCTTTCTCATAGCCCTCAGAAGGAAGCAACTCCGTCAACACCTTGATTTTGGACTTCCAACCTCCAGAACTGTGAAATAGTAAATATCTGTTATTTAACCCATTTCCTGTTTGCCCAGAGAATACTCGCCTGTGGCACTTGTGGCTGCAGCGTTTACCCCAAGATAACTCATGAATTACTGTTCTAACCTTACCTCCACATTTGCCATGAAATATTTCTCTTTCATTATTGTTTTTGCATCACTCTAGTATATCATTAGTCTTTGGAAACAAATAACATCATTCTAGTTATAGCATTCTGTTTTTAGAAGTGGTATTTCCATTTATAAAATGTAGTAATTCTCAATCGCTGAAAATGTCAAATCCTAGAAAATGTAGCATTCCTACACTCACTGGCAGCAAGTTGCACTTTATTTTTTCTAAATGAGTAAAGGATTAAGCCATGCAGTCTGTGGCACTTTGTTACAGTAGCCCTAGAATACAGACTTCTAAGCTTCAGTTCCTGAATTTGTCATATACTAATAGCAGTGTTCTGTCATTGTTCAGCAGAATCACTGAGTAATAAAGCCTGCGGCAATCTCAGGAGCCATCTGATCCACCCCTAACTCTGACATACAAAGAATTAAAACTCAAGGAGGCCATGACTCATCCAAATTCAGACAGCTGGTTGGCAGCAGGACCAGGTATAGAAGCCTCATCTTTTAGTTTCTGCATAACATCCTTCTCACTGAGATGAGAACCTAATGGGCAACAGAGCTCTGGAGGTGAGTATCGACAGAAACCACCCTGCGAGGCTCGTAGCTCCTATGTCATTGTTTGCCATCAGACTCACCCAGGAAATCTCTAAAAGTACAGAGTACTGGCCTTTCCCCAACTCATTGAATCACATTTCTGGGAGTAGAGTCTGAAATCTGTGTACTTTAAGAGCTCAGCTAGGTTTGGAAACTTGTACACTACCATACTCCATGTCTGCAAGAGAGAGGGAATGGAGCCTGTGCTGGGGGGTAGACAGGCTTGGCTTGAGGGCTTCTAGCTGTGTGGCCTCAGGCACACTACTGAAGTTCTCCATGTCTCAGCTTCCTCATCTGTAAAAGGAAAGTTGTACCATTTACTGCCTCATTAAGCTATGTAGAATTAAGAGAGAAAACAGAATTAAAGAGAAAAATCATCTACAGCACATGGCAGGGTGCTTGGAGCCAGTAATACATCAGAATTTTGCTATTATATTGTTATTAATAAAAAAGTGAGCATGACATTTACAAAACCTAACCTTAAGGCCACATCACTCCTTGATGTCAGAGGCCATGCCTTTTCCTATTTTTCTTTTTTCTTTTTTTTCTTCCTCTCCTCTAATAAGGTCATAAGCTCATGCTGTTCTCTCTGCCTAGTTATCTTTCTCCACCTGTAAAAATCCTACTTACTCTTCAAGGTCAAGTGTCACCTACTCTTGACACCCTCCTTAATCCTCAGAGTCAAGTGATGCCTCTGTCCCTGTGTCCCCAGCAGGCCTCCACAGGCCTCATCACAGGCTGAAAAGTTGTGGTATAACTTGTGTCACGTTTGTCCCCATCCTTAGTCAAGCCCAACGCTGAGCAGTGTGCCTGGCGCCAAGGTGCTCAGGGAATGTCCCCTGAATTTAGTGAAATATGAATGCTTATTCCAGTTCCAACAAGGGCCTACTGGACTTCTCTGTGGGCCATGAATCAAGATTCCAGGTGACAGTGATTCATCCACAGTGTCTTTCACAGGAGGACAAAGGATGACCAGAGGAAGTGTTTGTGTCAAGAGTGGCACTCAACCTTAAATGTAATTACTAGAAAATGGCAAAAGGATTCCAGTCATGGGTTTCTGAAGGAGTCTTTCAGTTTCTGCCACAAGCTGCAGTGGGCATCTCATTAAGATCTCCAGGGAGACTGCATCACAGATCCTGAGTCTAATAGAGTGGAGTGTGCTGATTTCCCAAAGGCACAAGTGGTGATTAAGGGATAAAAATGTCAATTGCTTGCCAGGCTATATTCATCATGGTTGCTGCTCCATGAGAATGCCATTTCATAGAATGCTATCTATGCCCACATTTCTCATCATGGATATTTCAGGGTATTGGGTCAGGCAAGATGAAAGAGGGAGAGAGAGAGAGAGAAATTGATGGTGTACTGCTGAGTTATTTTTCTCTTAAATAACCTCTCTTTTTCATCTGTTATCACATCCTGACCTGATACAAAATTCCTACCACTCTCTTCTTAGTGAAACATGACTGCATGGGTTTGAGGTAAATGATGTCACACATGTGGACTATTGCAACCAAACATAGAGGCAGCTTTTGGGAGCTGTGGGGTGGATTAAAACCCAGAGAAAATTTCCAAGTTTCTATTTACTATAACTTTTCGACTGTTCTCCCTGCTGTCCCAGGCTGACTAGTGCTGCTAATGATATGGCAAATGCTTAGGCACTTAGTGACTTGAAATTTTTCTGCCCTTCTGCAGTAAACTAATAATCACTAGCAAGAAAGAGGCTTCCATTTTTTTCTAGAGCTCCTCTTCCTCCTGAAACACAATCTCTAAACTTTGCCTCCTGGTGCTCTTCTTTTACTCTAGATATCATTAATAATTGCCTGTTCCTCCTCTGTGGTATCTTTTAAATTTATTTCTTTCTCTCTTTCTCCCCCCTCCGCCCCCCCGCAACCCACACACACCTCACTTTAGCCTAAAATTTCATCACTCCATGCCTGGATCACTGCAACCTCCTTCCTGTTCTCAAACTTCTCACATACAACCTCAGCCACGAATCTACAGTCAGACACACACACAAAAAAAGCATTTATACTGACATTCAAAGCCCTCCTATCCTGACCCCTCTGGGCTTGTCTAATTTTTCTCTCTCCCTCCAGCATCTATCCATTCTTCCATCCATCTACCCATTCATCTATCATCCATTTACCTCCCTCTATTCTCTTTACTTGATTCAGGCCTATGTTCCCTGTGCCCCCAGAATACTTCTGTTCATTCCCAAAACCATTCCTGTTTGTCTAAGTCCTACAAGAGGCTCCTCTAATAAATCAGAGCTCCATGTCAACAAATTTGGGTAATGCTGTATACCTCAACCACTCTTGGGGTACACAATGCACATTTATACTTTTCAGGCCCTCAGAAGTCCTATAGTCAAAGATACACACTCTCTGCCTAGAATATTCCCCGCCCTACCACCCCTATCCCACTGACTAATTAAATTTTTACTCTTCTTTTGTGCCCTGCTTAGATCACTTTACTCCCTCAAGGAAGACATCCTTCACCACCTGCCCCCAACCTAGGTGAGGCCTAGTTATAGCTTCCATCGCATCTTCTATTCCTCTCTCACCCATTCATCTCATTTACGACCACTGTAATGTCTGTATTTCCCACTGGAATGCAAGTTCCACAAAGGCAGGGACCATCACTCTCAGTGTTGTAACCCAGCACAGTGCCTGGCATACGGTGGGCTCATACATATTTATTGACCAACTAAAAAAAAAAAAAAAAAAACATTGCACCAAATAAATACTTTCGACTTGGGAACCTTTCTCTCTTTTTAAGTAACAGGCTTTCACATATAGTGATACACACTTGGAAAACATTTCCCTTTCCCTTTGCCAGAAGTGCTTCACCTTCTTGACAGGTAAAAGATTCTACCCATTGCTCTCATTTAGGAGTCTTTGCATTGGAAAATCCCATTAAAACTAGTTTGCATAATAAAAGACATTGAAAAGTCTAGATCCAAGACTAGCTTCCAGCAAGAATTTATGTAGCCAATGAAATGATGTCACCAATGGCCTGGTTTCTCCCTGGGTCCCTTCTATCTTTTTGATCTATATTCCATGGTGAGGCCTCATTGCCAGCTCCCACCCAGTGCCCGGTTCTGGCAGCCCTGGCTCCCCCTTTGAAGTAGGAGAGTTGTCTCACAATCTCAGAACACACTGTCTTCAGGTAGCCTTCAAGCAAAAGACAGGAAGCTTTTCTTTCCAGGAAGTCTTGAGCATGGGTGGCCTCTCTGGCTCTGAAACAACCATTAAGCTTTCATGCAATCACAGCCCATTCCAGGGTTGGAGCATCAATCCCAGGGAGAGAAAATGACTAAAATGACTGAGAATGGAAGAAGAGAGGTTTGTCAAAGAAATGTAGCATTTTGTTTGGAAGAGGAAGTGACTGCAGGGAAGTC
>NW_006434369.1:16269363-16274475 GCF_000325575.1 Pteropus alecto
AACTTCAAAAAACTGCGAAGTTTCCTTTCTATGACCTTCCACCTGTTGCTTATGATCTGTAGTGCAAATTTTGGACCTTTTATGTGTGGTGTTAGATTGTCCTCTAAGTAACTCAGCTATGTAAGTCCTCCAGCCATAAGAGTTACTTATTTCTACATGGCACTTTACCCCCAAATTTAGTTTAGGGTCACTGCCTAGTTACAATCAACTTACTATGCTTACGGATTCTGTGGGCCAATAATTCAGAAGGAGAATGGTGGGGATGGCTTATCCCTGTTCCATGAGGTTGGGAGCCTCAGTCAGAAGGGTTCAAAGACTGAGAGTGACTCAGTGGCTGGGGGAAGGAATCATCTGGAAGTGTCTTCACTTGTATGTCTGTCAGTAGATGCTAGTCATCAGCTGGAACCTAAACTGGGGCCAGAACTACTAAGCATGACCTCTTCATGTGACCTGGGCTTCCTTACAGCATGGCAGCTTCAAGCTTCTTACAGGGAAGCTCAAGGCTCCAAAGGTAAATATCCTTAGAAAACCAAGGGGAGTCCTGCTTTTTATGATCTAGCCTCAAAAGTCACATTGTATCCCTGCCACAGTAGTCACAAGCCCATCCAAATTCAAGAGGAAGAAACACAGAGCCCACATCTCATTGGGAGGAGTGTCAAATCACATTGTAAAAATATAGGTCAAGAGGTATCATTATAACTATCTTTGGAAAATACAATGTGCCACACCCATTACATATTTTGAGTACCTTAAGAGCAGGGCTCTTTATAAATACTGCTTGAATGAGTAATTGAATCTAAGAACAGGAATAATTTGACAATTATATATTAATTTAATTTGTAACAAAATCAAATAAACATTTGTCAGATTTTCTATTTAAAATGTTTAAAAGTTCTTGTTCTATTAGAATATGTATAAGAGAAAAGGTTGCATGCAAGATTAAAATAAAGAAGAAGATGCTAAAGACAACCGCTTAATGACTTGAAATAGTAACTGGAAGTAGATTTGGAAGAAATTGCCTGTAGGAACTGTTCAAACCGTATTTCAAGTTCTCCATCATCTAACTCCTTTTCCAGAATCTTCACCTTGAACTCTGTAATCTAGACATATCAAATTTCTTGTAGTTTCTCAAAGCTTGCCATAAATTTATTCTCCTCAAGACCTTTGCTGCTTCTTCCAGCTGGGAATATTTCCAGTTCTAATGCAGGTCTAGATTAGATGTCACCTTCTCTAAGAGGCTTTCCTGGACACACTCATTTTCTACCATCACAAAATATCCCATCTTTGGGTCACTGCCTAGTTACTTGTTTGTCTCCTCCACTAAGCTGTAAACTTTTTGAAGCCAGACAAAATTCATCTAGGTAACCATTATATGACTGTGCCTCAAGGACTATGTAGCAGATGTTGTCATTGCCCCAGCCATAGCCTCTTGTCCTTATCATTTTAGTCTGGTCTAGTCTCACTTCCAACTGCCAGCACCTGTACTCCTTTGGCTGAGCACATTTTCTGGCTACCAAAGTCTGTTTTACCTACTCCAGGAGCAGGGCAGAAGTTCCAGTGAATTTACGTTTCCTGAGAGCAGTCCTCAATCAATTATTGATGGGAATTGGTGTACAAATATCTGAACTCCCTCACTCCTTGGGTAGAATAACTCTGAGGTATGTGTTCTACACTGGATCCCAAAGTTTCCCAGCATGATGAAGCCCCTACAGAAGCAGCAGACTTAAAAATACACCCTTAATTGGCTGCCATCCTTTCTCCATCTTACTTCCTGACTTCACAACTGGTATTTCCTTCAGCTCCCCAGTAAAAGACTTGCTTTCAAATCCTTGACTTAGGATCTGCTTCCCCGAGAACCCATGGACAGAATGCTTGCTGAATGAATAAGTGAGTCTCTGCCTAGCCACTCAGTACACCACAGCAGGAACATTAAAACTGATTGCCAGCAGCCATGCACATTCTGAGCCAGGAAGAGCAAATATCTGGCAGGAAATCTCAAGCCTTGATTTCTATCTCCACTGACATTTGTAACCAATACACATGCATGGGAACATTATTTTACTTAAAATGGCAATGTTGAGAAGTGGCACTGAAAGAGATGGTTAAATCAGTAAATAACATGGCACCTGTGAATTAAATTAGCTCTAGCAGTGGAGACAAAGGCTGGCTAGATCAATTTCCAGACAAATAATACTACTTGTTTTTTATTTGCTTGGCACTTGACCGACATTATATAATCTTTCTTCCATCCCGCTGCAGAAGTGGAGACCAGGAGCCACTCTAGGTGGGTCACCCAGCAGTGGAGGGGAGCCACTGTTGGAGGCCGGAATGGAATTCAGGGTTTCCCTCTTTCTCCCCTTTGCAAGCCGTTATTATCATTTTGAAAGGGAGTTGCAGTGGATTGCATCCACAAGGTTATCTACTATTTATTCTCCCACCACACTTTCCCCCTCAAAATTCTTGATTATTTTTTCCTTCTAGTTAATTAATAGATGTTTGCTAGGCATAGGAAGAATATAGTACAGTTCTACAGGGGATGAACACAAGGCACCCATTAAGGTCAAAAATCAGTAGTCCAGAATTTGATGTTCTCCTAGGCTACAACCCAGCTCCACCTCTGAGAGAGGAGAGGAGGACAGAAGAGAGAAGTGGAAGCCCCCCAAAATGACCTATGTACTTCCCTTCAGAAGAAATAATCTTTAAATTGAACATAAACCAATCTAGACAGGGTAAAGAAATCTTAAGAACTCTAAGAACTCAAAGTATTGAGGAAGAGGGAGCCGTTTTGCCATATTTAAAATATGCCGTATGTGCACCTGCACCTGTGGGCATGAATCCAGTAACGTCAGACCTTCCAATTCTTCCAAGAAATGCTAGAAAGGTGCTGTGCTCACTGTTACCAGCTTACAAACAACAACTTTCAAGAAAAAGTTTAAGCCCTTTAGCATGACCTCCAACAAACACCCTTTACGGACTTACCTATTCTTGTTTCTAACCCAGTCTTACAGAACTACTTGTCAATCCCTTTGCCCTGAAACCCCACACCCCCCAGTGGCAGTTCCAGTTAATGCACAGGATTGAAAGGGAAGGATACAGACATGTCTTGAAGTGGAGTCCACACAGCAAGCTCACCTTTTTTTGTTTGGATTGATTATTTAAGGTGTTCGTGAACGGTGTTGAAGGAGATTAGCGGGGGCACCAAGTCCCCTTGGGTTCCTTCTTGGTCACTTTCCCCTCTAGCTAATCCTCTGCAAATTTAAATACTCTGTTTCCTCTATGCTCTATGTTCTTCCATGCTCATATCCACCTGGGAAACTTGTATTAATTTTTCAAAACTCGGCTTACACATCACCTCGTCCCCCCTGAAGACTCTCCAGAAAGAATCACTCCCTTTTACTTCTACGCCTTGCACACATTCTCACTGTTGTTATACGTATCGCAATGCCGTGTTATGTATTGCTTCCTGCGTTGGACTCCGCCATGGACTGTGAACTGAGTTGGGGTCCGTGTCTTCTGGTATTTGTATCCTCGGGGCCCGTTCGCAGAGCCCTTCTTCTACTTCTGTATTCCTACATCTAGAATTATCTGCTACACTTCCGCGAACACAACAGGCATTCAATTACCGCTTGTTGAAAAGAAACTAAAATGAGAACTGAGAATTCATGTTGCTCGGCTCCTGACTCACAAGTTCCTTGCAGAATGTACCTCACCGCCACCTGCCTAACCCACTTACGTAACCCAGTTTGGCATTTCTGAGTCCTCACTCCGCCTGGGAGGTTTTGCAATGGGCCCCACCTGCTGCGGGGTCGGGAACTGCTGCGGGGGAGCAGGTGGACACAGAGCACAATTAGGCAGAGCCGCGTCTGGCCAGATTGGAAAGGGGACAGCTTTGTCAGGATGCCTGGATGCAGCACCTGTGCCGAGATAAAAGCGAAAGGAATGCAGGAGTTCCTTGGTGCTTGCATAGGAGCGACGCTGAAAAGTGGGAGGCGCAGGGTCGGTAGGGTGGAGGAGGGCTTAGCTCTCACTAAGAGGCCTCAGGGGATTTCGGAGGAGGAGGAGTCATGGGGAAGGCCCAGAGCAGAGGTGGATGAAACAAGCTTCTATTTTTGGTTCAAGCCTAAGGGAGTGCCTGTACTGAAGTGCCCTGGCCTTGTGGGCAGAAGGAGTGTGGGCTGGAACACTCTCTGCCCCTTCCTGCCCTGGGCAGAAAGCATGGAGGAGGCGCTGTACCCCCATGTTCTAGCACCAGCCGGCCAAACCCCCAGACCTGCATTTCATCATCCCCAAGGGCCTGGCAGGTGAGCAGGGAGGAAGGAATTCTGATGAGTTTGATCTGCCATAAAAGTCTATAGTAAGTGTGTGGGGGTGGGGGTGTGGGTGTGGGTGTGGAGGGGGAGTACCCAAGGAGTCTTTCCTGGAATCACAGGTCCAGGCAAATTTCCACTGGGGGGTGGAAAGTATTTTCAGAAAAGGGATCTTGTCACCTTTGATATTTTAAAACCCTGGGGAAAATGTCTTCTTTGTGCCAGGGACCTTTTTCTTTTTCCTTTGTTTCATTATTTTTATTTTTTATAAAATAAAAAGTTCTTTTCATTAATTCTTATTTTGCATTATTTTAATGTATTTTTATTTGCAATACTTTCATTAATCTTCATAATGCCTCTTGGGGATAGGTACCAGTTTCAACCTTCAGAAACTTACCTTTGAACCTCTAGCAGGTGCTCAGCTGTTTTTAGGGAGATGGCCCCCAACCCCTCCTTTTCTTGCATTCATTCAAGCTTCTATTTAGAGACATGGGAGGGAGGAGAAGGTTGAGGTGAGGGGAGAGGTAAGGTTCAGATTCCTTCTGTTGTGTGTAGATATCCAGGTATCCCAACACCATCTGTTGAAAAGACTATTCTTTTCTCATTGGATTGTCCTGGCACCCTTGTTGGAAGTCAATTAACTATAAATACATGAATATATTGCTGCATTCTCAATATCTGCCTATCCTTATTGCCAGAACCACACTGTCTTGATGAGTACAGATCTGCTGTAAATTTTGAAATTGAAAAGTCTATATCTTCCAACTAATATTTAATAAATAATAAATAATTTAAGAAATTATAT
>NW_006434369.1:16274525-16301686 GCF_000325575.1 Pteropus alecto
ATAAATAAATTATATAAATAAATAAATTATATCTAATAAATAATTTTTAGTGACATGGGGATATGCTTATGATAATGGAAAGCAAAAAAAGCAATGCAAGATACAAAATTATATGGGTATAGTGTTCTCAACTGTGGTAAAATATACTCACTTCAAGAAATATGGCATGATATTATGATCAACTTCAGTGGGTGGATATTGTTATTCTAAATTTTATTTTCAAATTTTCCACAGTAAGTATGTAATACCTTTATCAAAAAAAAAATCATTTTGGGGAGGAATTCTAGGTAGTAAAATTGAAGCATTTTAATACAGACTTGAATGTATCATTGGGGATGAGCAGGAAGACCTAATTGATCTCACAACCTATTTTGCATCATCCACTGGGGAGAAGCAAAAGCGGGTGCTATGACATACATCATCTTGGACATTGTCAGTGCCCATGACAGGGCTCGAGGTGGTGATTTGTGGTTCCAGGACTCCTTCTGCTGGGGGAGCCTGGCCCATTGTTGACAGGACACAGGGAAACTGTGGATCTTGTTTGGTGTCATTAGTCTGTGACTAGGCTAATTAATAAGATTGACAATGAGAGCTTTCAGAGTTTCTACAGTGATTTCCTATGCACTCATGCTCTGCATAATGACATTTTGGTCAATGACAGATCACATATGCAATATAATGATGTCTTATAAGGTTATAATGGAGCTGAAAAATTCTTATTGCCTAGTGACATCATAGCTAGCATAAGGTCTGCAACACAACACATTACTTACTGTATTTTTTTACTTTATAAAGTTGAAAAATTATAAAGTAAAAAAATTACAGTAAGCCAAGCTTAATTTATTATTAAAGAAAATTTTTTTTCTTTAATAATAAGTAAGCCAAGCTTAATTTATTATTAAAGAAAATTTTTTTTTATAAATTTAGTGTAGCCTAAATGTTTATAGTCTACAGTAGTATACAGTAGTGTCCTGGCCTTCACATTCATTCAGCACGTACTGTCTCACCCAGAGCAACTTCTAGTTCTGCAAGTTCCATTCATGGTAAGTGCCCTATATAGGTATACCATTTTTATCTTTCATACCATAATTTTATTTTACCTTTGCTATGTTCAGCTGTATAAATATTTACCACTGTTACAACTGCCTATAATATTCAGTACAGTAACATGCTGTACAGGTTTGTAGCCTAGGAGCAATAGGCTATACCATGTAGACTATAACCTTTAGGTTTGTGTCAGTGTGCTCTATCATGTTCACATAAGATAAAATCACCTAATGATGCATTTCTCAGCACGTATCCCCATTGTTAAGCAACACATAACTTATGTTATTTCTTTTGATCCTTATAACAACTGAGATAAGACCATTAATACTCCCCACGATATTAACAATTACCTGTTTTAGTAAAAGTAACACTAGATGTAGTAACAGATCAACCCCGAATTATCAATGGCTGAACATAATACAAGTTTATTCTCTATTCACATAACAGTCATGTCCACAGACCACTTCTATGCAATGGCCTTTTATGTGGCACCTTTCGTTTGTGGCTCTCCCTTCTCTTAGGGGCTCAGAGCCTCCTCCTCCCTGCCAGCAGGTAAGGAAAGGGAGAGAATGGAGGGACCCATGAAGGTTTCGACAGACCCAGCCTAGAAATAGCATATATGCCTCCATTGGCCAGAATCAGTCCTAGGGCCACAACTAACTTCTGTTTGCCCAAGGAAAGGGAAATGATTTGAGGAAGAAGTAGCAGTGTATGCCACAGAGTCACAAGAATGTATAGGCATTGGCAGAAGGTCACACAGCTATTAAGAGGCAAAGCAAAGACTCAAAATCAGTGCTGAGTTTTGGTCTTATCCATCTTGTGAATCTGCCCTCTTTGAGGTCCTCAAAGTTCTCTCCCCTTCAGAATGTTTTCTTTTCCCCTGCTACTAGCATCCTTCCAAGGCACTGATGCTAGGATGATCATTACGAAGGATAAGAACATCTTATGAAAACATTTGTGTTAAATACTGTTTTGAACCTTTCCAGACCCATCGATAATTCTTGTACAATATTTTCTTTCCAGGTTTTTTTTCCTTGATTAACTTCTGTAATCCCTCATTAAACCTTAGAAAGACTTCAAAGGCTCTCCCCTACGTCTTAGGGCCTTTCCCAGCCAGTAGAATCTGCTGCCACTGAGTAGAGGTCAGTGTTTGGCTCTGCCACATGTGTTAATGGTAGGCTTTCCCCAGCAATGTCTTGACTTAAAAAAAAAAGCTGAGAATAAACATGAACTTGATTGACTAACTATCATCATTAAACAAAGGGTTTATAATTCAAATGTGATTAAAGAAATACAGATACTTGGATATACATATTTATTCGCATTTATTAAAAGAATTGAGAAGGGATTTAAATGATATCATCCTGACACTTCAGACACATTTTCTTATCTGACCAGCACATGAACTCTGCTGGGACGTGTTTTCCTAGCCCATCTTATGTAGATGGAAGCTGGTACACTGGACAGTGAGTGAGTGAACTGGGGGTTATCGTCTTGGCAATCTCTTGCTCCTTTTAACTGCTCTGATCCCATTTCCTTGTCTATGGAATGAGAAAGGAGTAAAAATTATTAAAACAAACTAACAAACAAGCAAATAATACTTCTCAGAATCTGGAGGAGAATTGAATGGGATAGTAGTAAATTCACAGCATCTGAGACATGAGTATGACAACTATTTCATTTACAGATAAGGAAATGTGGGCTCAGACAGTAATTTTCTCAAATCCAGGAGTAGTAACCTGACTGGGGTTCAAGCCCAGACCTCTCTAGGTCTCATGCCTGAATTCTTTTTCTTACCTCTTACTCCCTTTATATTCTAGGAGCAATGAGGAATCAGGCACAAGGATGTTCATTATAACCAGCTCATAGTTCACAAGTAAAAATTTTTTTCGTTTAATTCATAAAATGTTTCAATCACTATCTAATTCAACTCTACTACTTTTTAAATTGTTCTTTATTCCAACTTCATGAATTGAAAGCTTAGTTCATTTATCTTCAATCTTTCTTGCTCAGGATAAATGCTCACTTGGAAATAGTGGAGTTTCTGGGGCATCTCTTTAAAATGCAGTAAGAATTCATCATAATCTCCACCTACCACAAGACAAGGGTTGGAGGACAGCAGTATAGGAAAGAGATAACATGCCATCTGGAATAACAAGACCCAAGTAATAGTCCTACCACAGACTAGTTTCATGCAATTTCTCCTCTCTGCATCTCAGGTTCCTCAGCTATGAACCAGAGACACCTACGATACAACAACTTACCGCACAAGCTTGTGGGATCAGATGAAGTTAAAGCCTGTTGCAAATTATAAAATTCTGTGTGATTGATTTTACTATCCAAACCATAATCCATAACCAGACAATTCTTTAAATAGGAGACAGATTTCTTTCCCTTGGTAATAATCATGACTAATATATTCCAGGATGTTTTGCATTTTCCTGACTTTCAAATAAAACTGAGCCCAAACAAGAATGCAGACATGGTCCTTCATTCAACAACTCTTACTGCTATCTCCTATATGCAAGGCTTAGTCTCTCCTCTCAGCTAGTTAATGATTAGTGGAGGAAGCCAGACATTTATATAAAGTGCTTCATACGTTAAGAGAGGAATAAGGAAAGTGTTAGAAAAGTTGAAAGAAACAGGGATTACTTTCAGGTTAGTGAAAGCTCTTTGGAAGAGAGAATATTTGAGTTGGGTCTTAATATTTGGTAAGGTAAAGACAACCATTTGAGCAGAGGCTTGCGGGCAGGAAACTGCAGGTTCTATATGGAAAGGGGAAGAGTACTTCGATTTAACTGAATCAAAGAGAACGTAAAGAAGAAGAGGGGAAAGATTTAGGGAAGTTAAAAGTCAAACTCATGGCTGTTTTTTTTGTTTTTAATTGGAAATAGAAAATTGATCTAGCGGGGGTTCACAGAATGACCTAGCATGGATGGAGACCTAAGGCAGGCAGAACATTTCAGAGGTCATTGTAATGGTCCAAATGTAAGGAAAATCTGAATTAAGACAGCAGCAGCAGAAACAGGGTGATATAGGTATAGAATCCAAAAGACTTGTCAGAATAAAGAATATAAAAGATCTGGGACTTCAAGAACTGATAAGCAAATCAGGGTTTGTTTCAATGTTTCAAAAGTTCCACAAATTTATCCATTTGACAAATATGGTTCAGACTTGTGCTAAGGGCTGGGAAAACAACAGGGATCAAGACAAACAGGATGCCCTGTGGGAGGGTGGAAGGATCTAAACAAATAACTCAGTATAGAAATAAAGGAGGAAGTAATAGGGTAATATGACAGAGCATTCTGTAGGCAGGGGGTAGGAAATTTACTTGGGTAGGAAGGTGACATTTTGGTTGAACTTTAAATAATGAGCATAAGACAGCCAGGGGAAAGTCAGGGGAAGAGCAATCTTAACAACTTTGAATTCAAATAACTTTTCAAGGAGTTACTTTAAGGTAAGGGACCACCTCTTATTTACTATCCTGTAGAATACATCATGACCTCACTCGCTTGTCTCTTATGTGTAGTAGGTTCTCAGCCTCTAATAATGTTTTGTTTCTCCTAAAGTGACCATGGGCCAGTTTCACATCTCCTCTTCCAAATGGAGATGACCTTGGAAGTCCAAATGGGTTTTTACTAAGTTTCTCCAAAAGACCATCTTTATAGATAACATTTAATAACAAACTGAAGTGTCCCAGAAGCTCACATACATTGGATAATCAAGATTTGTCTATTAATGTATAACAAATGTCCTCACTCCATTTAATAGACCACTAGGCAGTTTCCCCAAAAAGACAAGTGAACTTTTCAATCCAAAGGGTGAGTCAACCCATCTGGTATGACAAATGCTGTTTCTGGCTTGATTCCTTGTCTGAAACCATTTGCCAAAACCTTTTTCATGAATCAATAGTTAAGATAATCTAAGCTATTCCCAATAGATTCAGAGTGCATTGGTTCCAAGCATAAAACATCAATTTGGTTTGGTTATAAACTTTAATATTCTATAATTCATAGAGAATCTAATTTATGTACCATCTGGCTTTGGAAGAAAGACCTGTGGAAAAATTCAGGGGCTTTCAGGATTAACATTTCTCATCTTCTGATGTCATTCAAAACCTCGCCATTCACACTAAGAGGTTATAATCTATCTGGAGTATTATCTCTTATTTCGAAAATGGAAAGTTCATTCTACCTGGTTTACTTCGTAATGTGTCCATGAATTTTCTCATTCTCTTGCTCTTACTAATAATCTCAAACCACATTAAATGTTCCCTGACCCATAGTTAAGGGCTGTGAGTGAGTAGACCCATCATGTTATAACCTGATTCATCTTCCTAAACCTCCATTTTATACATTATAACCCTAAAGGTTTACAAAATACCTTCACTTATGTTATCTCACTTTGTTCTCATGCTGACCCTGAGAACATCTCTATTTTAAAGTTGAGGACTTTAAGCCCAGAAAGGTGACTTGTCCAAGACTTGTCCAAAGACCAATTTCTGGTCTTTGGTGTGCATTCTGCCCAAAATATTTAACAGCCTTGTACCCACTACAGATCACAGTTATATTCACTGAAATTTGCCATTAAGCTTCACTACATAGCTTTCCAACCTCTTCTTTTCTTCCCCTATCTCAACTATGAGCTCCAATGGAACTGATGTTTCTAACATTCTCTGAGCCTGTCATGCTCCAGAGGGCCTTAACTGCCCTCCTGGGATCCACCCCTAGGAGCTTGTGGGTGGGCTTCAGGGAAATAGAGTACCCTGCCAAGATGCATGTGAAATTTTATACATATGTGTTTATGTGAGTCTGTCCAGGGTAAGAATCCAAAGTCCTCATCAGTTTCCTCAAAGAAGTTAATGGCATCTCCCCATCAAAAAGGGTGAAAATTAATTTTATACATTCTTTTCCTTCCCTCAAATGTCCTCTCCACTCCTCTTTACTTATCGAATGCTATGCTTCATAATTTCTCTTCAGAACTTAAAACAAAACCAACCACTGACATTGGTTGCAGATTTCCCTTCCTAGAAGAGTTGAATTGCTCTTTTCTTTTCAAATATTAATTCAAAGGGGCAGAAGCCAGAGTATTTCAAGGGTGGCCTTACATATGCAAATAGTATGTGATAACTTATCCCAATTGATAGCACAATTATCTGTAAACCTTAATCATTCCCTTCAGGGTTGATTTAAATCCTTCCATTAGTACAACACTTCCCATGAGACAAAGAGCATAAAGAGCTAGGAGATATATTTAACTACATTAATACAAATGTGGTATCAACTATGAAAAGAAAACCATGCTGTTATCTATAAGGATTGTATAATGGTATTCCAGATGAAAAAGTAAAATCAGTAAATATTCAGTCATTTCCCAGACACCAAAACAGACCAACCCCACTGCCTATGGGGACTTGAAGGCAAACGAAGCTTTGTAAGAACAGATTTGGTTTGGGGACCAGGAGCGATGAGAAGAGTGGAAAGTGGGAGGGGGCCCTGACATAGGCGTGTGGGGGATGCTGGCAGTTGGTTCACAGCTTTAGCCTTGGAGTCTCTCCAGCCTCCCAACTTTGACAAACATCCTCTGACATTTTCTCACTCTATTGGCCTGACAGTTCTGCTCCCTGCAGTAGTTCACCTTCTGAATATGGCATACATTGTTCCCCATCAGGAATCTGATATATCCCTAGTTGCTTCAGGCTACTCTCCTGAAGGCACAGTTGAAGCCTGACTTTCCCATGAGTGGCACCTCCCTTGAAGCTCTCTGCCTAAACATGTAGATTTTCTATACCCTGTGTGGCTGGAAGGTAGAGCCAGCCTCTCCCACTGTTATCCATCAATCATTATGAAAACCTTTTTCTTATAGACTCATGTCATCTGTGTCTGCCACCCTCTGCTTGTTCCAGACATCTGATGCTCCCAGCACATTCAGTGCAAACTTGGGTACACCCATGGGCTGAATTGTGGCCCCCCGCAAAAGATATATCCATATCCTAACCCCTGGAACCTGTGAATGTGAACTTATATGGAAAAAGCATCTTTGCAGGTGTAATTAAGTTAAAGATTTTGAGTTGAGGAGATTATTCTGATGGGTCCTAAAAATCCAATGACAAGTTCCATTGCAAGAAGTACATGGCAGAAAGACAGAAAGAAGGGGAGGAGGCCAAGTGACCATAGAGGCAGAGATTGAAGTGATGTGGCTGTAAGCCAAGGAATACTAGTGGCAGCCACCAGAAGGTGAAAGAGGCAAAGAATAGAATCTCTCCTACAGCACTTAATCTCACCGACACCTTAATTTTAGACTTCTAGGCTCCAGAACTGTGAAAGAATAAATTTTTGTTGTTTTAAGCCACTCAGTTTGTGGTAATTTGTTAGAACAACCACAGAAAATTAATACAGGTACCTAACTCCCAACATCTTGCATAATAATAAATAGCTAATATTTACTGAGTGCTTTCTAAGTGCCAGATTAGTGCTAAATCCTTTTTATGGATTATCTGTGGAATTTTCAGCATGACACTAAAACATAGGTGCTGTTACATCCCTAGTTTACAGATAAGTAAATGTAAGCTGGTAGAGGAGAAGTTACAGGGCAGTGTAAGGGGCTGGGCAGGACTTCAGTGCAGGCCTCCTATCTGACCACATGCCCATGTGTATCACCTCTAGGTGACACTGCCCCCCATGAGGGACATCAAGTCTATTTGGACATGCAGTGCCACTAACTCAGCAATGCCTTCCTATCTTAACTCTCTAGTTCACACCCTCTGTCCTCTAACACAGAATCCCCAGACTTGCTCTACCACTGACATTACCAGCTATAGAATCCCACTAGCTGGTCACAACCCTCTCCCCTGTCAGCTGCCTCCCACTCCATCTAGCCTTTGACCTCATAGCCTTTGAGGCCCATAGACCTCAAACTGAGCCACATGTACCCTTGGAGGTGTTCAGAGACTTTCCAAGAAGTAAATGGGCATGAGTACTTTTATGGAAATCATATTTTGGATCTTGAACTTCTATGAGAATAACTTGTGTCATTCAGTTATTGCCACAATAATGCTGCCAAATAAACTGCCCCTAAATGTAGTAACTTAAAACGACAATTGCTTATTCTCAGAGCACCTGCGTGTCAGGTGGAGTATCCCTATTTAGGCTGCAGGGCTGCAGTTTGCTGGGCCAGAGCTGGCTCCATGTTGTGTGATCAGTGCAGTCTCATAGAGCCCTGCACTCAGAAGGACCCTGTGCTTGGGCTTTAATGCTTTGAGAAGGCTCCAAAATATTTGTGTTTGGTAAAGTGAAGCACGATGGTACAATGGAGCATACACCAGGGGCTTAGAGCCTCAACTCACACACAGTGCTACCTCCTGCCACCTTCTCACCCTCCAAGGTAGATACTCAGCCATCTGTACCCCACCTCTGATCAGCAACCAGTGCTGCCCTTTGTCCCCATGGAGACCTGGACATGGACACCAGGAGGGCCCAAGTCAGGCATACATCCTTTAATGTTCCAGATGGTGCAAGGTGGTGGTTATCCCTGCCCCAGAATGACAATGCTATAGTACATTTAGACAATGTGTTCACTCCCAATTCAGCTACTATGTAGATCCCAGGATGAAGGTCGCTATCTGGGGGTGGCAGGGTTGCCCACCTACCATTGGGGCGATGAGCCATGGGAAAAGGGAATTGATTCCTGATGTCCCACATTTTTATTGTGTGATGGGCCCTGCAATTATGCAGCAGGGCTTGGGTGGGCCAGCTCAATTTAATACCTTATTTGGGGCCCAGTTGGAAGGCAGAGGCTACCCAGAGCCTGGTGTTCTCATGGCAATGACAGAAGCACTAGAGGCCAAATGAAACTGCGCAAGCACATTTTAAACCTCTGTTCACATTATGTCCACTAAAGCAAGTCACTAAGCCAAGCTCAAGGCCATGAATAGGAAGGACACTGTACCATGAGGCTGTGGTGAGGGTGTGGATGCATAGTTTTATCATGGGGCAGTAGAGAAAGAGGATGGATTATTTAACCTACCCTGGCACTTGTCTCTAAAACTGGTCTCCTTCAGAATGAGTAAGCTTGTGTCACATCAGCATTCCTTATACCTCCCCTTTCACAATTGTCCTTCTCCCACTTAACCAGAGAAAAGCGTGGGCATGTGTCTGGTGTTAATCAATGATGCATTAAGTGTAATGATAACTCAACCCTGGACGAAAGGTTAACATTCCCAATTTAATGTTCATAGGAAGTATTGTAAAATCTTATTTTGATTTACATAAATATTTCTATTATGAGGAAATATGACAGGGTCACCAATAAAAGGCTTTCAAGCACAAGAATCTAAAATGGGATAAAATTCTTTAGGGAGAGTGGGATGAAAATATGAAAAGGAATGTTGAAAAAAATCCCTTTGTTAAATAACAGCTGGTGGCTATCAAGGCAGTATGGCATTTAGATCGGATACATTTAAATCATAAATGTAACCATTTTATTTTAAATGTCAATACTTTCAATATGCTGGTGATTACATTCTTTGATAACACCTAAACTTAAGTTGAAATTTTTTACATGTTAACTTAGAAATATTAGAGCAGATACCCAGTTTCTCAAAATCCCCTCTAGGGGGTAAGCAATCCAAAAGGTTTAAAGTCGACTCCTCAGAAGCAGGGACCCTTACACTGTTACCCAACCTATCACTCCGTAGAGACTTCCCTTTCTTCTCCACCCCTCTAAGCACCATAGGTAATCACTTAAACCAGCAGTACTCAACCTTTTTGGTACCAGGGACCAGTGCCCCTATGAGAATCTAATGCCAAATGATCTGAGGTGGAGCTGAGGTGAGTCCTTCCATTCAAATATTAATCTCTTCTGAAAACACTCTCACAGACACATCCAGAAATAACGTTTAACCACATAGTTGGGCATCCCATGGCCCAGTCAAGGTGACACATATAATTAACTATCATAGCATTTTCTGATGTCACAGCAAATTCATTATTACCTGTCTCAGAAAGGTGTGGCAGTCCTCCTACTTGTCATAGAAAATTTTCTTATTCTCATCTACATTGATTTCAAATTTTAAGTTTCTACCCACCGACCATTTCTAAATTCCTCATTCTTGGGATGCAGACTTGCCTCCCACTTGATAATATTGAGGCCATAGAGCCTAAACACCTGATTTTCTGACCCCTCACACTCAGAGAACAAGGTGCTCTTCCCACTGTTCTGGTCCAATCTCTCCGCCTTTGCCTTTCATCCAATCCCATGTTATCTTGAGCCATGCTCTATGACACTTAACATAGTGTACCCTGTCTTCAGATTTTTGTTTTCTTGGCTCTTGTATCACTACTTTCTTTTGAAGCTCACGCCATTGTAATATACCACTTACAATTTCTCCTTTTTTCCTAGTCATCACCCCGAAACATCTGCACCATTTTTGCTGCCATTCTTTTAAAGCATTAGCTCCTAGCTTTTTTTTTTACTGGTTCGATTATTTTTTAATTTATTTAATTTATTTTTAATTTTTTATTTTTTTCTGGCTTTATTGAAATATAATAGACAATTAGTTGCTTATATTTACATTGTACAATTCAATGAGTTTTTTCAATTTTAGTTGACATACAATAATATACCAGTTTCAGTTGTACAGCATAGTGATCAGAGATCCACATAACTCACAAAGTGATCACCTCACTAAATCGAGTACTCCTCTTCCTCCTTACATATTTATTACAACATTATTAACCATCTTGCCCATGCTACGCTCCACATATCCATGTCTATTCTGCAACTATCCATTTGTACTTCTTAATCCCTTAACCTGTTTTCACCTTCCCCCCCAACCTTCCTCCATCTAGTATCCCTCTAAATATTCTCTGTATCTATGAGTTTATTCCCACTTTTATTGTTGTCAATGATGATTTTGTTTTTTGGATTCCACATGTATGTGAAATGATACAATATTTGTCTTTCTCTACCTTACCCATTTCATTCAGCGCAATAACCTCTAGGTCCTTCAAGGCAATACCTTTTTCCATCCCCTTCCTTTTAGTCTCTGTGTATCTTTAATCTGAAGTGAGTCTCTTGAAGGCAGCATATGTAGGGATCTTGTCTTCTTATCCATTCAGCCACTCTATCTTTTGGTTGGAGCACTTAATTATTTTCCATTTGAGGTATCTATGATAGAAATGTAGTTGTTACTATTCTTTAATCCTGTTTTTGATATGTTTTTTCTTCTTAAAAAAGTCCCTCCAATACTTCCTGTAATACTGGCTTGGTGTTGATAAATTTCTTTAGCTTATTTTTGTCTGGAAAGTCTTTATCTATCCTTCAACTCTAAATGATAGCTTTGCCGGGTAAGGTATTCTTAGTTATAGAACCTGGGTTTTTTTTGTTTTTTTTTTTTTATCACATCCAATATTTTGTGCCAAGCCCTTCTGTCCTGCATAGTTTCTTTTGAGAAATCGGCCACCAGTCTTATGGGTGTTCCCTTCTCCCTTGCTGCTTTTAAGATTCTCTCTTTGTCTTTAAGCTTTGGCATTTTAATTATGATGTTTCTTGGTGTGAGCCTGTTTGGATCTCTGGGTTTGGGGATTCCTTGGGCTTCCTGGGGTTTTATGTCCATTTCCTTCACCAGGTAAGGGAAGTTTTCCATCATTATGTCTTCAAACAGATGTTCAACATCTTCATTTTCTTCAGTTATGCCAATCAGACAGATATTTTGACCCTTAATATTGTCCCATATGCTCCTTAAATTATTTTTATATTCCTGGCATCTTATCTCTTGCCATTCTGCTTGTGTGTCCTTGGCTTTCCTTTCCTCTGATAGGGCATTTCATCCTTTTCTTTATTCACTTTGTTTATTCCTTTGTTTATTCCATTTAATATGCTTCTCATCTCAGTTAATATGTTCTTCATTTCAGACTAGTTCCCTTTTATAATTTCCATTTTTATGTTTTTTATCTCTTTGTTGGAGTTCTCTACATTTCCTAAAAGTCCATTAAGCATCTTTATAACCAGTGTTTTGAACTCTGTATCTGTCAGATTACTTGACTCCATTATATCTGGATCTCTGTTCTATTCTGTCCTATGGTTTCTACTTCTTTGTCTTTGCATTTTGGTTGCCTTTACATGTCTGTTTCTATGTACTAAGCATAGTTCCTTAGTCTCTCGGTTTTATTAGTGTGAATTTGTGAAGTAGGTGTCCAGTGGCACAGTCCTGAGAGGGGTTCAGCTGCAGGTCAGACTTATTTCAAGCCTCTACTCCTCTGAGGCCACCTGTTAAGATTCAGCAAGCAATCCACAGATGCTGTGCTTATAGTTGCCTCAAAAGGCCATGCCAGAAACCGAGGCCAGCTGCCACCAGTGTGAGTCTAGGCACTGTTCAGCAAGGAGCACCTGACTCACGGAGGATACACCTGGATGCTGCTTGGCTGGGGCCACAATTTGGGGGATGTGGAATTTCAGGAGATCCTCTGGGCAGAGTGACCTCTGTTATCCAATTTGATGAAGTCTCAGCTATGGCAGTGCTGAGTCTGCACACTGGGAGAGAGAGAGGGCTCAACAGAGGAACAATGGATACCACCAGCACTTCTGCCTGGGAGAGATCTTAGCCTCCAGCCCTCGCTCCAATAACTCAGTGTCTCCCTGTAAGTCCCTGGTGCCCCCCGTGCAGCCCACCCAGCGCTGGTGCTCAGAGTGAGCAGGCCCTTCACTGTGAAAGCCTACTCATGGATACAGCCCCTTTAAGAGGTGTTTGCAGCTGCCGCTGCTACTGCCATAGCCTCTGTTCCACTCACGAAGATGTGAGGCTGCCATTCCAGGCAGCCTCACATCTTCGTCCCCTCCTACCTTTTACCATTGCAGGTTGATTAATTATTTCTCTCCCTAGTTGTAGTGCTTCTGTTCATCTAGATCCCAGACGACTTTCCTTGCTGTTTACTCCATGTTTCCATCACAATTTTGATTTGGTCACAAGAGGGATGAACAAAGCATCTATTATCTACGCCATTTTTTCCCTAGAGCCTATGTTGTCCTCATTTTGCTACCATCTTTTTGTTATACTATCCCTGTAATTGTACCAGCCCAGCCCACACATAACTCTCATATGCTTGATCTTCTTTTTGCAGCAGTTTTTTCTTCCCTCCATCTCAGCCACCCACTCCCAAGATCATATCTTAGACCTTGTTTTCACTAATAATTATACCATGTCTGAAATCTCTTTTTCAAGCATTCCATAATCTGTCTGTCACCCCTTATCCTGCAAGTATATTGGTTCTAGTAATCCCATGACAATTTTTCACCTTATCAAGACTTCCAATCCATGAGCCACAACTTTTTTTCAATATTCATAATTACAAACATTACATAATTATAAACATCAATTTGTAAACACTCTCAGCTTTCTTGTCTTTTTCTCACATTCATCAGGAAAAATCCAAACCTGGTGAAATCTGCTTTTGTGTGAATCCAACTTAGCAACCAAACATTGCTCAAGAAAAATCACACAGCTTGGCTGACTGGTTGCACAAGGTGAAGACCACAAACAAAAACATATTCACCTCCCTAGGGTTCCTACTACTGCGGTAAGTTTCCTTTCACACTCTCCTTATAGCTTCTTACTCCTCAAATCTCCTTTTTCTCTCTGAACTCTCAGTTAATGACCTTATGGGATCTTATCATTTTTATGGGAAAAAATAGACCTTATAGGAACTTATGATCTTTATGAGAAAATAAAAGCAATCTATACACTGACAATTCTGTATTTAAATGCACAAGCTGATTGCTCCACTAAGCTTCAAACCTGTATATTCAATAGAAGACTTGACGTCTCCATTTGGATATCTGATAAGCACCTCAAACTTAGCATATCCAAACATCCTAATATCTCCCAAAGAAATTGTTTCTCCTCCAGTTTTCCCAATCTCAGTGGATGGCACTAGTTTCTGCTCAGTTGCTTATTAAAGTGTTCAGATTCTTCCAATACAGCCCCACTCCTACCCAACATCTATCCTTCTTTTCTTTCTTACTAACGGAACCCAACTTTAGGGGTCAATGGACCAGCCAAAGTACTTACCTTTCAAACTTACTTACAGAGAAGAATGGTCATGTGATTCCAGTTATGGCCAATAAGATGTACTCAGAAGTCTTTGGGCAGGGTTGCCAAAGAAGCTTTTAAAAGGAGAAGACCCAGTGGACATTCTTGCTTTTGCCTTTCTCCCTTTTTCTTTCTTCTTGGCTAAAATGCAAACAGGCACAGCAACCATTTCATGAGCAGACGTACTAGCCTCGCACTGCCTATCTCTAGATTCTTATGGCTTTTCAAAAAACAAATCTCTATTTGGTTAAGTCACTACAATTAAGTTTCTGTTATGTGCAGCCAACTGTAATTTTAAATGATACACCTATGACATTGATGGAAAGGCAAAGTAATCCTTGCTTCAAAACCAATCCAGTCCTCCTAAGAGAGATGAGTGTTTTTACTGGGTTTTCATTCCAATCCGTTTATCAAAGAAACAAACATGAAAGGTCAATGAGCTCCTAAATATACATTTTGTTCTTATTCTATACTTGGGATACTAAGTTCCCTTGCTTTGGTTTTGAGTTTCAACAAAAATATATTTTTCCCCCATAACTTTGTCCCTAATACATTTGGAAACAAGCATTTAGGCCTCTCAAGCATTCATTTATGTGGGGTTTTCCCCCATATAAACCCCTCCATGTACCTAACGGATCAGAGCTTTCCTAAGCCCAGCTAATTTTTTAAACAAATGCATATAGTGCTTTTATGTGCAAGGCACCGTTTTTTGTGTTTTACAAACATAATCCACTTAACTTTTATAACAACCTGTGGGGTAAGTGTAATTTTTATCTCCATTATCCAGGTAAGATAACTGAGGCACAGAGAGGTTAAATAACTTATTCAAAGTCACATAACTAGTAAATGGCAAAGCAATTGCTCAAACCCAGGCAATTTTTCTTCAGATAAGCTCAGGTTAAGCCCATGCGGGGAAATTAAATCAACCAAACAAAATAGAAATGATAAATGTTTTTGAAGAATTTGGACATCGACTGTGTTTAAATCACTATCTAAATCTAAGAAATACAGGAACTAAATAATATAAGTTCTCTATTCTCAAAGAGCTCAAAATAGAGTAGAGATGACAGACATATCCAATAACTTATTAAATACAAAGCAGAATGACTAAGGGTAAAGAGAGGTACAGGGAACATGCTTAGAGGGGACAAGGGATAGTATTATGCTAATGTTTTCCAGGAAGTACCCAGATATCTCTGTCCAGGGTGTGATGAGGGCCAGAAAAAAAAAAAAAACACTTTCACAGCAAACTCAGATTCTCATCTCAGCTTAATTGGTTTGGGACCTTGGTCAAGTCACTTTTTCTCTAGGATTTGGACTTCAGCATTACAATGAGGGATCTGGTCTAGTAGACTCTACAAGATTACCTCCAGTTCTAACAGTTGATGGGTCTGTGGCATGGTGTTTTTATTGCTGAGCCTCATCTTGCTCATCCTGTAAGCCTAAGTACTTCAGTTTTTGCCTTCCAATCATCTCTGATGTATTTTTTTTCTAAATTGAGAGCCTCTTTCTATGTCAATAAAAAACACTAACTCACAATTTTTAATGCCTGTATAATGATATATCGTGAGTATGTACTCTAATTTATTTAACCCATCATGTTTTATTCAAGATTATTTCCAAATTTGCTGCCATGAATACCTTTGTACCCATATAATTATGCCTCATCTAATTATTTCCAAAGAAAAAATCCTCAGAAGTGAATTTTTTAGGTCAAAGGGAAAGCATCATTTTAAAGATTTTGGTACATATTGTCAAATTTCTTCCAGACAGGTTGCCTTAATTTACACTCTCACTAGGAGCATATGAGAATCTCTCTACCTATAATTCAACAACTTTGAGTATTATCTTTCAAAAAAATTTTAAAAAAATGTTTTGCCATTTTACTTGCAAAACAGTTTTATCATTTTAATTTGCATTTCCTGGATTATTAGTGATATTGTCAATTTTTCATTAGATCATAGTTTTTCATTAATGAATAAAATATTTGTCACATTTGCCTATTTTTCTGTCGGTACCATTTACATTTTTCTTATTGATTTAGATATTAATACATTTTTATATTTTTATATTATATTTTAAAGCTACTAACCCATTATTTACTATATATGTTGCATATATTCTCTCCATTTTACCATTTGCTTTTTAACATTGTTTATAGTTCTTTAATTGAACAGACTTAGTTAATTTTTATCTAGACCAGGAGTAAGCAAACTTTTTCTGTAAGGGACCAGAGAGTAGATATTTTAGGCTTCGTGGGTAATGCAGTCTCTGTCACAACTACTCAGCTTTGCTGTTATAGCATAAAAGAAGCCATCAACAATACATAAGTAAATGAATGATGCTATGTACCAATTAAACTTTATTTACAAAATAATGGTGGGCCAGATTTGGCCTTTAGTCTGTGGTTTTCCAACCCCTCTGTCAAATAATCTATACATCTGTTTCTGTATTTTTCCAACTAAGTTTCTGGTATTTAATCTGTCTAACTTCAGCTGTATTTCATTCTAATTCAGAATTGTTTTTTGCAGAGTGGGACACACAAAGAATTGTCTATCTTTTCAGGACAATCCACCATCTCTGTCATTCAACCAGTGCTACTTTATTTAGAAAGCCAAATCCTGCCATAGTTCTAGCATTCACTTTTATTATGTCATTTTATGAAATAAAAATATAAGAGCATCACTGATTTGGTATTTCTTTTGAGTTTTTTCAAAACATGATTTAGAAAAAGATTATTTCTTATATTTCCAAAGAAAAATGATGGCTCTCTATAAATTATATGACTTTCTATGAATCTGTTGTTTTATTTGATTGCATGAGGCATTTGCCATCATTTGATAAGCTAAATTTGTGAGACTAGCTCTTTAGAGATGTATATTTTCTCTCTGATACTTCTCTTATAATTAGGAAGTTTGCCAACGAGTAAAATATGGGGCTTTGTTAATGGCCTCTGATTTGAATGATTGGGTTTCTTCTAACTACACATTTAAGTGAGGAAAAAAAAAAACCAGCATCATACTCTCTCTCTATTATACTTTTTATTCTATGTTACAAAAATAATATTTATTAAAACAGACAAGCAAAGTATTTGAAAGAACCAAAATCACTAAATTCGAACTGATAGCGCACCACTGAAAGTATTCTTTAAAGAAAGTAAAGCAATAGTAATGATATAAGAAACACAGTTAATATTTTTTAGTATTTACTGTGTGCCAGGACTATGGGAAGGATTTTTCAATCATTAACTTAAATTTATACTCTGACAACTATACAGTGTGTTTAATAATATTAACTCTATTTTACAGACAAAGAATCTGACACTTAAAGATGTAAGTTTCTTGCTTAAGTTCACAAAGTTAGTAACAGAGCCTGAACTTGAAACACAGTGTGTCTAAATTCAGGTCCATTCTCTTTAAATTGCTTTTATCAATAATTCTGAATCATAATTCTTAAAAATGGATCCCCTTCCCCACTCCCAATAATAGTAGTAGTAATATCAACAGGAGCAGCAGACACTTCTACAGTGCTTTGTATTTGCCAGGCCTGTTCTAAGAGCTTTCCATGTACTAACTCTTTTTATCCTCCTAAAGAACTTTATTAGGTAGGTACTATAACTATCTGTATTTTTGTACGTACTGTAACTATCTGCATTGAGGCACAGAAAAGTTATGTTAGTAAATGTAATAGAGCCAGGATTAAAACCTAGACTATCTAACAGGCCCCAGAATCCATGCTATTAATCACATCATTTCACTTACAGGATATTTGGAAAACATGAAAACCAACAACCAATTCAATGCAATTCTTACCAAAATTCCTGTGGTATTATTCACAGAAATTTAAAAAAAAAAATCCTAAAATTTGTGGAACCACAAAAGACCTCAAATAGCCAAAGCAATCTTAGAAGAACAAAGCTGGAGATATCACACGTTCTGATTTCAAAACTATATTATAAAGCTATAGTAATCAAAACAGCATGGTACTAACAACAACAACAAAAAAAACCGGACATATAGACCAATGGAACAGAAAAGAGAGTACAGAAACAAACCCATGCATATACAGTCAACTAGCATTTGACAGCAGCACCAAAAATACAAAGTGAGCAAAAGATAGTCTCTTCAATAAATGATGTCGGAAACACGATAGCCACATGCAAAAAAAATGAAACTGGACTTCTGTTTCATACCATTCGTAAAAATTAACTTGAACTGAACTAATCACATAAATGTAAGACCCGAAACTATAAAACTCCTAGAAGAAAACAGGAGGAAATCTCCCAGACATTATTTTTGCAATAATTTTTTTGGACATGACACCCAAACCATAGGCAACGAAAGCAAAAGTACACAAGTGAGACTATATACAATTAAAATGCTTCGTAAAGCAAAAGAATAAACAAAATGAAAAGGCAATCTATAAAATGGGAGAAAATATTTGCAAATCATATATCTGATAGGGGGTTAATATCCAAAATATATAAGGAACTCATACAACTCAATAACAAAAATAACAAATAATCTAATTTTAAAAATCATCAAAAGCCCTGAATAGACTTTCTTTCTAAAGAAAACATACAGATGGCCAACAGGTACATTAAAAGATGCTCAACATCACTAATCATCAGGGAAATGCAAATCAAAACCACAGCGAGATATCACTTTACACCTGTTAGAATGTTTATTATCAAAAAGACAAGAAATTACGAATGTTGGCGAGGATGTGGAGAAAAGGAAACCTTTGTACATTGTTGGGGAAAAGTAAATTAGTATATCCACCATTAAAAATAGTATGGAGCTTCCTCAAGAAATTAAAAATAGAGCTACCATATGATTCAATAATCCCACTTCTGGGTATATATTCAAAAGAAATTAAATCAGTATCTCAAAGATTATTCACAATAGCCAAGATAATGAAAACAACCTGTTTATTGATGAATGAACAGATAAAGAAAATGAGAGTATATATACACAATGGAATATTATTCAGCCACAAAAAAGAAATCATGCCATTTGCGACACCATGAATAAACATAGGAGACATTATGCTAAGTAAAATAAGCCAGACACAAAAGACAAATATTGAATGGCATCTTATATATGTAATTAAAAAAAAGAGTCAAACTCATAAAAACAGAGTAGAATGGTGAATAATGTTCATCGAAGTGTTGAAATTTTCAGTTATAAAATCAATAAGCTCTGAGGATCTAATGTACAGCATGGTAACTATAGTTAACAATACTGTACTGTAGATATACTGTACTGTATAGTTGATAAAAGAGTAGACCTTGTGTTCTCATCACCAAAAAAAAAGAAAAAAGAAAGAAAAAGAAACCAAGGTAACTGTATGAGGTGATGGATATATTAATTAGATTGATTGTAGTGATTATTTCACAATGTGCACATACAAATCATCATCTTTTTTGGCCTAATAAAAAGCTGAGACATCCACTTTCTCCTACCCTTGAATATTAGAGCTCCTATTTCTTAGCCCTTTGGACTATAGGACTTACACCAGTGGTCCCCTGGTTCTCAGGCCTTAAGGCTCAGACTGAATTAAACTACAGGCTTTCTTGGTTCTCCAGCTTGCAGACACAAGGTTATGGAACTTCTCAGCCTCCATAATGGTGAGCCAATTCCTGTAAAAAATCTCTCAAATGGATGATAGATGGATAGATAGATAGACAGGAGTGGGGAGGGAGAGAGGGAGAGAGAGAGAGATGGTAGATAGATAGATAGATGATAGATAGATAGATAGATAGATAGATAGATAGATAGATAGATAGATAGATAGATAATCTTACTTGTTTTGTTTCTCTGGGGAATCCTAACTAACACAGTCACTATGAAGAATTGTTGTAAAGGAGTCTTTGATAATTAGAATCATTGTTATGTCACGAGAAGAGGTTACTCTTCTGACCATGGCCTATCTCCACCCTTCTTTTCAGCCAAAGCCTTTGACAATGGCAAAGAGACAAAGGAGGAACTGCTTAGAGGCAATCTCTGCAGCATGGTGAGAATGAAGCTGTCATCCTTTTGGCTGAAAAAATATAACCTGCTAACCATTCTACCTAACAGGTTGCTAGCCATTCTATTATCTCTGTTTCGACCTTCTGGATTTAGAGGCCTCAGAAGATAGTGTATACTTTACAATTCGATGAGATTGCAGATCAATTCCAACGCATCAGAAAATCCAGTGAGAAGAAACACTGAAATGTATGTGTGTATTTAAAGCTTGCTGCCAAACAACTACATTTATCTTACTTATAATTATCTATTACAGTGTATAAGTTACTAGCCGTAGCAGATTGTGGGTTTTTTTGAGATAAGAGAATAAATTAAGTTCCTCTCATCTTGTGATATGTCTGACTGTCCAAGATGAGAAGCCATGAAAGCAACATAACCAGGGGATGAAGGAGTTGGTGTTGTCACATGTGTGTTTTCTTTTCCACTTTAGAAGAAGGAGAGCATAGCTAAGAAACAGGATGCTGCAATCGGTTATTTACTGTAATCTACATGGCAGTCTGCTAGATACCCAAGGGCTGCACAGAAGCCCAAGGCAGCATCCTTTCAGGAAACTGAATATCCATATGAAAATAACAGTAATACCACAAGATAAAATGTGCTAATTTTCAAGGAAATATTAGACGGTAGGTGTTGGAGTTCAGAGAGAAAGATGTGTGCCTGCTGGGTGACTAGGGAAGACTTTCCAGAGAGGATGCATTTAATGTTTTGATTATGGGTAGCATTTGGGATGCAAGGACAGAGGAAGAGAGGACTTTCAGAAGTAGATTACCTGAGCAAAGGCACAGATCCAGATGGGCCCAAGATGTGTTGGAGAAGACTGATGGCTCTCACTGAGGACAGAGGAAATGAGGGGATAAGGCCATAGGGGAGATAGAGGCCAGAATATGAGAAATCAGAATGCTACTCTTCCTTGGAAATGATGTTCTAATAGTTACTGATCTAGAGTACCTACTAAAGTACTTTTACCCTGGAAGATACTCTGGGAGAACTTCAGGAGCCTCTTTCACTCCTCCAGCTCCTGAGTGATCCTTGAGTATCACATAGTCCTAGTATTACTAATTGGTTTCCTGGGGCCCTCAGTGGGTGAAAGGGGAATTAAGTAAGATACTATCCACACCTACACAGGTAGATTTTAAACAAGAATTCCACTTTCCCCTCTTTCTTCATCACCATTTTTAAAATTAAAATACTGAGAAGCCAAGGGAAGAAGCAACTTCAAAAAGCTTCCCCTTGTGCACAAGGGAAAAACTAAGCCAAACATTGAGAGTTTTGGCACCAGCACTGCAAGGAGAAACTTCATGCACTAAACTGAGCTCTTGTTCTTTGCCGGGCATTTGTCTAGGCCCTGAAGACACAACAATGAACATACCAGACAGGATCCAAGGCCTCATGGAACTAACAAACCATTGAGGAAGACATATATTAAACCATATATTATATGGAGGACAAATTTAGGGAGATATGAGAGACTACACCAAGGATGTCCAGGGAATACTTGTCTGAAGAAGTGACTTTAGGCATTGGCCAAGTGAAGTGGCAGGTAGGGGTGAGGAAAACTTCTTGACTTTCACTCATTCTTCACCCTCTATATTAGTGAAGAATGGGATCTAACTAATTCCCTGAAGGCTAATACAGTCTATGCAGATGAGGTGAGTCTGAGTCTGCAAATATTTTTTTTCTCCTCATAATACATAGGCAACTTCCAGATCTCAAGATATAGCTCAACTGGCAAGTTTTGAGTATTTGAAGATACTGTAAAGAGGCTTTTCATATAGTTTGGTTTACAGTTAATTTGGGACAGTATGAACTTAAAACCACCAGTGACCTCTGAGCCATCAAATACAGTATCTTTGTCCTCAGGCCTCAACCTCTCTGACATTGTGGGTCACATCCTCTCCGACCAGTTTCCATGACACTGTATCACTCTTTTTCAAAGTCTTTGGCCTCTTCTTGTTCCTGGGATTAAATTTGGATGCAAGTAACAGAGACCAACAATAACAGTGGCTTAAACAAGGTAGAAGTCACCTTTTCCTAATACCAAATTCTGGGGATCAGCAATCCAAGGCTGGTATAGAGAATCCACAAAGTCATCTAGAGCCCTGGAGCCTCTACTGCTCCATCCTTAGAGTGTAGCACCCATCCCCATGACCCAAGGAGACTGCTAGAACTCCAGCCCTTCACATCACAAGTCCAAGAAGCAGGATGAAACATGGGACAAAGAATAAGAGGACAAAGGTCATGTGCCAAAGGTCTATTAGACAGGTTTCTGAAAGAAATAACATGACACCAATTCTTAATTCTCTTAGCTGAAACTAAGTCCTGTGGCCACACCTAGTGACAAAGGAAGCTGGATATGTAATCTTTATTTTGACAATTCTGTGTTCAATTATAAATGTGGGTTATTATGGAAGAAGGTGAGAATGGATAATAATGGACAACCACCAGTCTCTGTGCACACCCACAGATGCGGACACTCTCAGAAATTCTGGCTTGGCCCTCTTCCTTTATAGCCTTGAACTCAGCACTCTCATCTAGCTACGACCTATGTGCCACTGATGCCCCTACTCTTCACTTCTTGACTTTTCTCATAAGCTCAACCACTATATTTCCAACTATTGGCTGTATATATCTCCCCCTCCAAAGTGTAAAATTTTTTCAATTAACAGAATATTTATGAATACTTATGTGCAAAGCATAATACTTGACTGTATGAGACTAAAAGTTGAGTGAGATGAAATTCACATATCAAGAGATGACAGTCTGGCACAGTGGGGCAGTACAATGAGGGATACCTGAGAGGCAGAGAGATAAAGAGCATGGATCCCGTTGCTAAATCCAGGTTCTAATTTAGACATTGCACAATTCACTTAACATTTTTTTGCTTAGCTTTCTTCTTCTTCATTATGAGAATAATTTAAAATATTTACCTCTGAGGCCACTTTTATATTATATCTTAGCTGACCACATGTGTATATTTTTAAAAGTTAATTTCCAAGATACTTTTTCTTCAACTTTACTGAGGTAAAATTGACAAAATTGTATGTATTTAAAGTGTACAATATGATGGTTTGGTATACATACACATTGTGAAATGGTTACCCAAATCAAGTTAATTAACACATCTATCATCTCACACTGTCCCTTGTTTTTTTGTTTGTTTGTTTGTTTGCAGTGAGAACACAAGATCTACACTCTTAGCAAATTTCAGATGTACAGTACAATAGTGTAACTATAATCACCATGTTGCATATTAGATCTTCAGAACACATTCATCTTATAACAGAAGGTTTGTTTCCTTTGACCAACATCTCCCTATTTCTTCCACACCCCCAACCTCTGAGCACAACCACTCTACTCTGTTTTTATGAGTTCAACTTTTTCTTTTGTAGATACCACATATAAGTAATACTATTCAGTATTTGTCTATCTGTGTCTGGCTTATTTTAATTAGCATAATGTTCACCTATTTATTCATGCGTTTGCAAATGGCAGGATTTCCTTTTTATGGCTGAATAATGTTCCATTGTGTGTGTGCATGTGTGTGTGTACTATATTTTCTTTGTCCATTGACTTGTTGATTAACAGTAAGGTGTTCCAATATCTTGGCTATTGTGAATAATGCTGCAATGAACATGGAAGTGCAGATAGCCCTTTGAGATATTGATTCCATTTCTTTTGGATGAATACCCAGAGGTGGGATTGCTGGATCATATAGTAGCTGTATTTGTGGAAGCCCCATACAGTTTCCTTAGTGGCTGTGCAAATTTACATTCCCCTCAACAATACACAAGGGTTCCCTTTTCTCCACACCCTCTCCAACATTTATTATCTCTTGTCTTTTTGATAATAACAATTCTAACAGATGTCAGGAAAATGATTTCAATTTCCCTCTTGATTAGTGATGTTGAGGACCATTTCATGTACCTGTTGGCCATTTATATGTCTTCTTTGAGAAAAAGTCTATTCAGGTCCTTTCCTCATTTTTTAATTGGGTTATTTAAGATATATGATTTGCAAATATTTTCTCTCATTTTATAGACTGCCTTTTCATTTTGTTTATTCTTTTGCTATGTAAAGCATTTTAATTGGATATAATCCCACTTGTTTATTTTTGCATTTGTTGCCTATGCTTTGGGTGTCATGTCCAAAAAAATCAATTCAAAAACCAATGTCTAGGAGAGTCCTCCCTGTTTTCTTCTAGGAGTTTTATGGTTTCAGGTCTTGCATTTATGTGATTAATTCGGTTCAAGTTAATTTTTGTGAATGTTGTAAAATAGGTCTACAGTTTCTTTTCTTTCTTTTTTTTTTTTTTGCATATGGATATCCAGTTTTCTCAATACCATTTAATAAAGAGAATATTCTTATTTCATTGTATGTTCTTGCTGACTATGTCAAAGATAATGTAACCCTATATGTGTGGATTAATTTCTAAGCTGTCTGTTCTGTTCCATTGGTTCATGTGTCGTCTGTTCTTTTTATATTAGTACTATACTGTATTGATTACTGTAACATTGAAATATATTTTGAAATCAGGAAGTGTGGTGCCTCCAGCTTTGCTCTTCTTTCTCAAGATTGCTTTGGCTATTCAAGGTCTTCTGTTGTTCCATATAAATTTTAAGATTTTTTTTTTCTATTTCTGTGGAAAATCACGTTGGAATTTTGATAGGGATTGCATCAACTCTGTAGATTGCTTTGGGCAGTATGAATGTATTAACAATATTAATTGTTCTAATCCAAGAACACAGAATATCTTTTCACACATTTGTACTTTTTCAATTTCTTTATGTATATATATTTTATTATTATTTTGCATTAGTTTCAATAATATAAAGATATTGGTATAAATTATGAAGTGATCCCACCAATTAATCTAGCACTCATGTGGCACTACACATAGCCATTACAATAATGTGGACTATATTCCCTATATTGTATTCTATATCCCCTGACTATTTTGTAACTACTAATTTATACATCTTCATATCTTCACCATTTTCACCCAGCCCCCCAACACCTCTCCCCTCTGGCAATCATCAGTTTGTTCTCTGTATTTGTGATTCTGTTTTCATTTACTTGGTTTGTTTTCACATATAAGTGAAATCACATGGTATTTATCTTTCTCTGACTTATTTTATTCAACATAGTACTTTCTGGGTCCATCTATGTTGTCGCAAATCGTAAGATTTTATTTTCTTATGGCTGAGTAATATTCTATTGTGTATTTGTATAATAACTTCTTTATCCAGTCATCTTTCAGTGAACATTTAGGTTGCTTCATATCTGGGCTATTGTGAATAGCACTTCATGAACATCAGGGTGCATAGATCTTTATAGATTAATGTTTTGATTTTCTTTGGATAAATATCCAAAAGTACAATTGCTATGTCAAAAGGTAGTTTTATTTTTAATTGTTTGAAGAAACTCCAAACTGTTTTCCATAGTGCCTATATCAATTTGCAAATACATCAACAGGGGGGATTGCCTTTTCTCAACACCCCCACCAATACTTGTAGTTTGTTAATTTATTGATGATAATCATTTTGATAGGAGTGAAGTAATATCTCACTGTGTTTTTTTTTTATTCTTGAATTTTTTTATTTATTTATATTTTTTATTAAGTTTATTGAGGTAACATTGGTTAATACAATTATATAATTTTCAGGTATACATTATAATTTGACATCTGTATATTCTATTGTATTTACCATCCAAAGTCCAGTTTCCTTCAGCTACTATATATTTGATCCCCTTTACTTACTTACCCTCCCCCTCTTCCTCTATATTTGACCCCCTTTAACCATATATCTACCCCCTCCTCCCCCATCCCCTACCCTCTGGTAACCACTAGTCTATAGTCTATGTCCATGAGTCTCTATTTGTTTCTCCTGTTCATTTGATGGTTTTAGGTTTACATCCCACATATAAGTGATATCATGTGATTTTCAATTTTTGTCTGGTTTGTTTCACTTAGCATGATTATCTTGAAGTCCATCCATGTTGTAGCAAATGGCAGTATTTCATCTCTTCTTATGGCCAAGTAATATTCCGTTGTATATATGTACTACAGCTTCTTTATCCAATCATCTATCATAGAACACTTCAGTTGCTTCCATGTCCTGGCCACTGTGAATAATGCTGCTATGAACATCAGTGTGCAAATACCTTTTCAGATATGGGTTTTCAAGTCTTTGGGGTAAATACCCAGTAGAGGGATTGCTGGATCATATGGTAGATCAATTCTTAGTTTTTTGAGGCACCTCCATACTGTTTTCCTTAGTGGCTTTACCAATTTGCAGTCCCGCCAGCAGTAGATGAGGGTACCTTTTTTTCCACATCCTTTCCAACCTTTGTTATTACTTGTCCTGTTGATTATAGCTGTTCTCACAGGTGTGAAATAGCATCTCATTGTGGTTTTGACTTGCATTTCCCTAATAACTAGTGATGTTGAGTAGCGTTTCAAATATTTGTTGGTCATTTGTATGTCCTCTAGGGGGAAGTGTCGATTCAGGACCTCTGCTCATTTTTTGATTAGATCATTTGTTTTTTTGTTGTTATTGAGTTGTATGACTTCTTTGTATATTTTGGATATTAGGCCCTTATCGGAGGCAATGCTTGCAAATATATTTTCCCATTCGGATGGTTGTCTCTTTACTTTGTTGATGATTTCTTTTGCTGAGCAGAAGCTTTTCAGTTTGATGTAGTTCCATTCATTTATTTTAACTTTTACTTCTCTTACCATTGAGGTCAAGTTCATAAACTCCTCTTTAAGTCCAAGGTCCTTGAGTTTAGTTCCTATGTTTTCTTCTATGCATTTTAAAATTTCAGGTCTTATATTCAGGTCCTTTATCCCTTTTGAGTTAATTTTGGTGTGTGGTAGATAGGAATAATTTTTGCTTGCAGACAACTTGGCATACCTGTTATAAATACTCTGGAATGCTAAGCTCAAAAAATTTATAGGCTTCTATTGTATCTTCAGAAGCTTAAACAAAAAAAAAAAT
>NW_006434369.1:16301885-16306440 GCF_000325575.1 Pteropus alecto
AATCCAAGAACATGGAATATCTTTCCATTTCTTTGTATCTTCTTCAATTTATTTTAATAGGGTCTTATAGTTTTCATTATGTAGGTCCTTCACTCGTTTCATTATATTTATTCCTAGGCATTTTATTATTTTTGTTGCAATTGCAAGAGGAATTATTTTTTCCACTTCTTTTTCTGATACTTCATTATTAGAGTATAGGAAAGCAATGGATTTTTGAACGTTGATTTTGTATCCAGAAATATCATTTTGTATCCAGAAATATCATTTTCCACTATTTCACTTTGAGTCTATATTTGTCATTGGAACTGAGATGTGTCTCCTGGTGGCAGCATGTGGTTGAGTTTTGTTTTTTGATCCATTCTGCAGCTCTGTGCCTTTTTATTGGTGAGTTCAGTCCATTTACATTTAGGGTGATTCTTGTAATATGAGGTCTTCTTTTAGCCATTTTATCTTTTGCTTTCTGGTAGCTTGGCGTTTTCATTGCATCCTTGTCTTTGTGTGTCTGTTTTGTTTTGTTTTGTTCTGTTTTGTTTTTTCATTTTGGTTGAGTTTTGTGGGTTTTCTCTCTAGTCTTTCTTGTTTTGTGTATATACTTCAGTTCTGAATCTTTGGAGTGTGGTTACCATTACGAATATATAAAAGACAGTTATATATATATATATACAGTCGTCCATTTTCTTCTGCATGTGCCTTTTCTCCATTCTCTCTTGTGAATTTGGATCTTTGAATCTTCTCCTTATCTGTCATTGTTGTCTCACTTTGTCCCTATGTATGCTGAATATTCATTAATATCTTGCTACAGCAAATCTCTTCTCATTGTTTAAGTTTATAATGCCCTGTTCTTAGTAAGGGTTACACTCCTCTGCTTCTATCTGCCTGCTAGTCATCTTAATCACAGTTACGTATTTTTTTGTCATTTTGTTTTAGGTGAGCTGACCCTTTTCAGTATTTCTCGTTGTGCAGGCCTCATAGTGGAGTATCCCTCAATTTTTGTATGTCTGGAAAGGTCTTTATTTCTTTTTCATATCTAAAAGAGAGCTTAGCAGGATACATTATTTTTGGCTAGTAGTTCCTGTCATATGTAGTTTGAATATTTGATTCTACTCCTTTCTAGTTTGCCAAGTTTGTGCTGAGAAGTCCAACAATAATCTAATGGGTTTTCCTTTGTAAGTTACCATCTTCTTTTCCCTGGCTGCCCTGAGAATTCTTTCTTTGTCATTGATTCTTGATAATTTTGATTTTTGATAATGTGTCTTGGAGAAAGCCTTTGGGTTGAGATAATTGGGTGTTCTGTTGACTTCTTAATTCAAGCTCCAGCTCATTCCTTAGATTTGGGAAATTCTTGTCAACTATTTGTCTGAAAATGCTTTCTAGTCCCTTCTCCTTTTCCTCCCCTTCAAGAATGCCCATTATTCTTATGTTCCTTTCCTGATGATATTAGCTAGTTCTTGTATTTCTATTTCTCTTTCATTATTTTTCATTCTTTGGTTTCTCTCTTCTTCCTTCTGATTTATTTCTAGATTTGTGTCTTCAATATCACTGCTCCTTTCCTCCAGTTAGTCGACTCTAGTTCTCAAGCTTGTTATTTTATATTCCATCTCTTGCGGTGCGATCTTCATCTCCTTATTATAGAACTCATCCTACTCATCTAGTTGTTTTTTCAATTCTCGAAATTGTTGATATAAATTATTTTTGATCTTACTGAGTTTTTTTCAGAAGTACCATCCTGAGTTCTCTGTCGTTTAAGTCGGATATTTCTATATCCGTAAGTTTATTTTCTGGAGATTTTTTTCTCTTTCTTTCTGAAATGCTTTGTCACCTTGGTTGTTCATGGTGTTTAATGGACTATTTCTCCACCTGGGCATTAATAGAGACGTATTCTGATTTTTTTTTTCCAGAAAGAAGATTTATTATATAAAGGTCTCTGTTTAGCCTATTGCAAAGAAAGCATTTTTCTTTTGGTTTTCAGTAGGTGGCGTCTAAACCTCTAGATCCCTGCTTTACATAAAGTCTTAGTAATGTCTTTTTTTTCCTTATAGATATTCAAGCACACTCATTATCCTCAGTCTCAGTCTCTGTCAATGTTAGCAACAGTTTCGATAGCGTTGCTCAGATTCCCCTGGGGCTCCACGGTGTTGGGTCTTGGAGGATATGCAGGGAAGGGCTCTCTGAGTTGGGGAATGGGGGTCTTGCTTTTTGCAGCCACGGCTGATAATAATTAACTGTTGTTTCTCTGCCATTCTGCTTCTCTACTTGTCCACTTCTCTGCTTTCTACCCTGATGACTGTGCACTGCCACTGACCATGTGGAGCTAACAGCTTCCCCTGGCAGGGCTGTTCAGGGAACCCACTGCACCTTCTCTCCTCCCCTCTCCTCCTTCAGGAATTTCCTCCTGCGAGAAGCAGCTTCTTTGTTTCTCCCAGTCTACTGCCCGACTCCCAATGTTCTGACCTGTGTTAGCTCTTATGCACAGATCCCACGCTCAGATGTGCTGTTGCGCAGTTTGGGTGTTTTTTGTTGAGTTTTAGATGTTCAGGTTATTGTTTTTCAAGGGGAGGAATCTGGAGACATCTCTCACTTTGCCATGTTTCTAACCTCCCTCTGATATCTAAAATGCAGGTTTTCCTTCCAAACTCATCCATTACTTTTTCTCATTTGAAGCAAGGAATATTTATGGACATTCCAGTAGAGCAAGTTGAGCTTTATGAGGTCTCAACCTCATTTCTGCACAATAGATCCATAGTGGAACTGAAGAACTTGTCTTCTGGAAACAAACTGCTTGTTTTGAGCTCCTGGCTTTGCTGCTTACTATCTCTCTAAGCATCCGGAATCCTTGCATTTTAATGACTGCACCAGGTGCAGGGGACAGAAGGTAAAGCCTAGAGCACACCCAAGGTGGAGAATGAAAATGAGATTCTCCTAAAATGCTGGAAGTCCAAAGAACTTTACCCACAGTGCAGCCCCACCAAGCAGAAGGGAACAGCAAGGAAAATAACTGTCTCAATTCTACAGTGAGGAGTAAAATTAAAATAATCCCCTGGGAATTACTAACCACAAGTTGGACTTCAAGTGGATTTGGGTTCCTGTTACTTATATATTCTGAAAAACCTCTAAAGGAATATTTAACTTGAGGTGGTCATGGATTAGTAGTACTCCAAAGTGACTGGTGGAGAAAAAAAAGTTTCCAACTTCCACCCAGGCCTCAAAGAATCTCCACAGACACATTTCTAATAAAAATAAGCAGTTCACAATTTTAAAAAAATAACAAAACAAAAAATAAGGCACATTTTAATGCCTTTAAATAAGCAGTTATCCAGACAAATCCTCATTCATTGCAAGGAAAAAAAGTTTGGCTTTAAAAAACACTGGGAGAATCTCTTGCTAACAACACTGAATTGGTTAGAAAAATAAATCCTTCCCACAAAAGCATTTTCCCAAGAAAAGAAAAACAGGCGTGAGTATTTGGGAGAGGTAAAATAATAAAGATGTTTGTTTAAGGTGCTCATGGGGCATCCAATTGAGGATGCCTAATGACATCAGAAAATAAGGGACCGAAGCTCAAAGAAGAGGTTGAGACTAAAGACATAGCTATAGAAGTTTAAGGCATGAAGAAAACATGAAGGCCAAAAGGATTTGGCACAATATTTTTCAAGAGCTGAAAGAAAAAATAAAAACTGTCAACCCAGAATTCTCTACTCAGTGAAAATGTCCTTCAGGAATAAAGAGAAAATAAAGAGGAAAAGCAAAAAGAATTTGTCACCAGCACACTTACCTTAAAAGAATACCTAAAAGAAGCTCTCCAAACAGAAGGAAAGTGATAAAGAATCTTGGAATAACAGGATGGACAAAAAAATAATGCAGTAAGTCAAAATATAGAAATATACAATAGGTTCTCCTCTTCAGTTTTCTAAGTTATGTTAAATAGTCAAAGCAAATATTATAGCATCTGAAATGGCTCAACAAATATTTGTAAAGGCATCAAAGATTTGACAAGAATTTATCAAGATCTGTGAAACTCATATATATATTGAAATAAAGGTTAATGGACATGAAAAAATTAAAAGGTCCTATTTTCTGTCTACTCAGAGTTTTAGAATAAGACAGTAGGGTAATAAGAAATGTTCTACAGATAATAGGTGAGATTTTTTCAGAATTATTGATAAAAGACATGAATGCTCATGTATAGGAAGCCCAACAAATATACCTGCAAATCAACACCTAGACATATTATAGTGTAATTTCAGAACATTGCATAGAAAAAGATCTTAAAAGAAAGTCAAAGAAATCATCAACAAATAAGTAGCAATTAAACTGCTAACCTCTCATAACAGCAATAGAAGTGAGAAGATAATAGAATAAATATATTCAATAAGTTGAAAGAAATAATTGTCAACCTAAAATTCTGTAAGCAAAAAAACTAACTTTCAGTGAAGAGGGTAAACAAACTATAGAGACAGACAAAAATTAAAGATTCACACTAAAATTAAATTCTGAAAGGTGTACTTCCTGTAGAATAAAAGTGATCACAGATGGAAGAATTGAGATGTAAAAGAGT
>NW_006434369.1:16306454-16315665 GCF_000325575.1 Pteropus alecto
AATTCAAACAAGCATTGACTCTATCAAACAATCGTGATAGTAAGTGGGAAAAATAGGCCAGAAATAAAATACTGAAAAACTATAGTATATGAGTTGGGATATGGGTGATAAGAGTTAATGCATTTCAAGGTCCTTATATTATTGGGGCAAAAATGAGTAAATCATGTAAAAATACAAAATTTGAAAGTCAAATATGGAAAACAACAAATCAGATAAATACTAACAAAAAACCTGGAGTAGCTATATTAATATCACGAAATGTAGACTTTAAGGTAAAAGGCATTACTAGCAATAAAGAATGTCACAAAAACGATTTAAAAGCCTCAATTAACCCCAAATACACGATTCTAAATTTGTATGCAATGAATAACATAACTTCAAAGTATATGATATAGAAATTGACAGATCTACAAAGAAAGTTACAAGTCTACATTAATAATGGGAGATTTTACTCTCAGTATTTAGTAAACTAAGGAAACTAACAAAAAATGAGAAAAACTATAGAATATTGGAACAGTACAATAAATAAGCTTATTCAAATAGATAGCACATTAAAAAACACAGAAAGCATTTATGAAAATTTGTCACATGCTAGACTTCAATACATTTCAAAGAATCAGTATCATACAGACCAAATTTAATGATCATAATGTACTTAAATTATGAATGAATAACACAAATAAGATGCAATTACATGCTGTTTACAAAGTTGGAAGTAAAAGGATTGAAAAAATATACCTAAGAACACTAACCAAAGGACGGCTAGAGAGGTTATATTAATATTAGACAAAGCAGTATTAAGGACAAGAAGTACTATAAAAGAAGGACCATTCATAATGATAAAGAGGTAAATTCAGTAGGACAATACAGAAATTAAAGTTGAAATTATAAGTTGATATAAGTTGATTATAAGTTGAAGTATACTTAACTGCAACTTAACTTCAAAATATGAAAAGCAACAACAGACCTAAAAGAGGAATAGATCCTCTTTCTCAATCATAACTGGAAAATTTGTATGAGTGTACAGTTTAATGAATTTACAGAGAGTGAATGCACCCAGTTCAAAAAGAGAACATTAGTTGCACCACAGGAGCTCTCCTCAAACTCCTTCCCAGTCAATTCCCTTCTTTGACTTTTTAAAAATAGACTACTTCTTGGAGCAGCTTTAGGTCCATAGCAAAATTGAAAGGAAAGTAGAGATTTCTCATATCCTTTTTTGACTCACACATTCATAGCCTTCCCCATTATCAACATCTCTCACCAGAGTAGAACATTTGTTACAACGGATGAGGCATCATTACCACCAAATGTCCATAGTTTACATTAGGATTCATTCTTGGTGTTGTATATTCTATGGGCTTGGACAAATGTATAATGACATATCCATTATAGTATCACACAAAATAGTTTTATTCCACCACCCCCCTCCACACACACACAAAATCCTCAATGTTCTGCCTATTCATTCTTCCTTACCTTCTAAATCCTGGCAACCACTGATCTTTTTACTGTCTCCATAGTATTGCCTTTTCCAGAATGTCATATAGTTTGAATCATACAGTATGTAGCCTTTTCAGATTGGCTCTTTTGACTTAGTAATAGGCATTTAAGTTTCCTCCATGTCTTTTTATGGCTGGAAAGCTCATTTATTTTCAGCAATGAATAATATTCCTTTGTCTCCATGTACTACAGTTTATTTATCCTTTTCAACCAATATGAAAGACATCTTGGTTGCTTCCAAGTTTTGGCAATTGTGAATAAAGCTGCTATCAACATCCATATGCAGTTATTTGTGTAGAATAACTGGGGATTTAAACACATCTTTCTCTGTACCTAATAGATCAAGCATGTAAAAATATAAGCAAGATTGTAATAGATTTAAACAACGTGATTAATCAATTTAACCTAATTGACTTATATAGTGCCCAATAATATAGACTATAGATTCTTTTCAAGAACACATGGAACATTGATCAAGATGGACTATAACTAGGCCATAAAGCAAGTCTCAACAAATTTCAAAAAACTGAAATTATACAAAATATGAAATAAAACTAGAAATCAAGTTGTTGTTGTTGTTTTAAGGTCATTAGAAAATACCCAGAAACTGGTAAAGGAATCATAATTATTTGGAGAGTGAACATCTTCAGTCCTCTTTTCTTTCATTCTTGCTTTCTTTTGAATATTATATTCAAAGGTATATAATATTATATTATATATCTTTGTGTCAACCATTTTATCCCTAGGAATGCCATGTTTTATTAACATCACCATAACTTCCAGCAAGAAGTTATTCTACATCAGACCACAATGCTAATTTGATCCCAGGTCTCTGCACCCCAAAAAGAGCTTCAGAGAAAAGGTTGCCCTTTAGAAGATTTCCTGTGTTAGGTGGAAATGGCTAGGCCCTTGTCCCACCATCTATTTAAGTCACTGGCTGGGAGCTGCCCCAAGAAGAGAATGCAATCAACTACCACTTCTCTGCTCAGACATTGCCCAGGAGGTTTCTCCAAGAAGAACATACTTGGCTTAAAACAAAAGTAGACCAGAGGAAGATAATAGCTGGAGGTTGTCAGATAATTATATTCATAGTTGCTGGGCAGGTTCTTTCTTGAAGTTATCTGACTGGCAAGTCTCCATGTCTACCATAGCCTATACTAGAAAAGAGGAAAGATTTTAAGTCAATTTTCCAAGTATCTATATCAAGAAGCTGGAGAAAAAAACTAAGTGTCCATCAACAAATGAATGAATAAAGAAGGTGTAGTATATATACAAAATGTAATAGTATTCAGCCATAGAAAAGGAATAAAATCTTTTTTTTTTTTGCCATTTGCAACAACATGGATGGAACTTGAGAGCATTATGACAAGTGAAATAAATCAGAAAAAGACAAATTCTTATATGTGAAATCTAACAACAACAAAAAACCAAGCTCATAGATACAGAGAACAGATTGGTGGTTGCCAGAGACAGGGACATGGGAGGTGGGCAAAATGGGCGAAAGAAGTCAAAAGTACAAACTTCCAGTTATAACATAAATAAGTCATGGGTGTATAATGTATACCATGGTGACTGTAGTAATAATACTGTATTGCACAGTTGAAAGTTGCTAAGGAAGTAAATCTTAAAACTTCTCCTTACAGAAAAAAAATTAATTATGATGGTAATGGGTTTCAACTAGACTTATTGTGGTGATCATTTTATAATGGATACAAATATCAAATTATTATGTTGAATAGCTGAGACTAATATAGTGTTATATGTCAATTATACCTCGATTAAAAAAATTTTTTTAAAGAAGCTAGAAAAAGAATAGAAAATTAAACAAATAAAATAGAATAGAGGAAATAATAAAGATAATATCAGGAAGCGATGAAATAGAAAGCAGATGAATGAGAGAGAAATGAAATTGATAATCTTCTAGCAAGATTTCTCAAAAAAAAAAAAAAGAGAGTGAGAGAGGAAGAAGATAGAGAATATAAAATGCCAATATTACGATTCAGTATATATTCAAAAGATAATAAAAGGTTATTATAAACAATTTTATGCCAATACATATGACAACTTAGATGAAATAGACAACTTCCTTGAAAAGCACAACTTATTAAAATAGTCACACAAAATAGAAAAATTAAGTAGTCATGTATCTGTTAAAGTAATTGATCTATAATTAAAAGTCTTTCCACAAAGAAAACTCTAGTCCCAGATGGCATTGCTGGTAACTTCTTCCAAACATTTAAGAGAAGGGAATGAAGGAATACTTTCTAACTTGTTTTATGAGATTTGGAGACGACAATTTGTCAAAGATATTATGAGAAAGTAAAATTATAAGCCAATTTCTGTCAGACTAAGATACAAAAATTCAAAACAAAATAAAAACAAATCAAATCCAGCAAGTGTGTTTTATCTCAGGAATGAAAGATTGATTTAATGTCCTAAAATCAATCAGTGCAATTCACCACATTAACAAAGTAAAGAACAAATATATAATCATCTCAATAGATTCAGAAAAGGTATTTGATAAAATTCCATAAAAAACTCTCAGCAAACTGGAACTAGAAGGAAACTTCATTAATCTGATAAGGGGAAGGTCCAAAAACCTGCAGCCAACAATATACATAAAGTTGAAATATTGAACACTTTCCCCTGATTTTCAGACTGAACCAGAAAAGGATGTCTACAACTGTCACTTCTTTCAGCTTTGTGCTGGTGGTCTTAGTCTCTATAATGAAATCCAGAGAAATAAATAAAAGGCATAAAGTTTCTATTGAAAAATGAAAAACTCTCATATGTAAAATTGCATATGTAAAATATTCGAAACTAACTATTAGAATTAATGGCTGAATTTAGCAAGGTTATTAGACACATGGTTAATATACAAAAATCAAATCCTATAAGAAATTAGTGTCACATATTCTAAAAAGTTGGCTCAAAGTCTCCTTTTCCCTCAGAAATATATTTGGCTTCTCCATTTAGGTGATCTTCCTAGTGTAGATGGGAGAAAAATGGCTACAGCAACTTTTACATACCTTGGAGGAGGGTAAGGGAGTTAGTCTTTTGTTTAGGGAAACAAATCTTTACAAGGTTGCTGGTTTTGAAAGGTAAAACCCAAGATATTGGCTAGAATGAGAGGTTCATTAAAAGAGAACTAAAGTTCTCTTTGTGATAATGTCAAAGGCTATTCTCTGTGAGGTGGAATATCATATAACTTTAAATGATTTTCAGCTCTCTCTGGGTAAAGGGCAAAAAAAGTTAGAAAGAAAGGACTCTGGCTTGGGAAAGTGGATCCAGAAATATGGTGAGCAGCAGAGCCTGAGAGAATTTTGAGTTGTTTCTTATTTTGTACCTTAATTATTCTTCATTAACCTCCAATGATTTCAGCAGACCTTTATTAACTACTAAATTAGTGTCAGATTTAGTTTAGCATATTCTTGGGAAATTAAGAAAGGGCTATGATTATGTTGGCGGGTAAATTAAACCACAGAAAAACAGAAGGCAAGAAAGATGTATGGGGAGGAGATGGGAGAGAACTCGACAGCCAGAAGCAGTCTAGAATAAGCTGACTGGAGTTTGCAGTTGATGTGTACTCTCTAGGAATTCTCAGAAATATTTAGGAGGGTACTGAGTTTATTAAAGTGAAATGTGGGATATGGACTCAGTTATTTTATTTGGCTATCAAAGGAATGGTGACCCCCTCAGTTATTTATAGAATTGGGGACATTCAGGTTACATTTAATTACTCTATTGATAATAAATAACATTTGTGCAAAAATATGACACTACATAGCTTGCAAACACTTTTATTTTTTACTATATCATTTCACAGATAATTAATTACTTTTTTACTTTCCAAACCTACCCCAATATTTGGAAGAGACAATATATTTTTCCTTAAATAATATATTTAAAGATATTTAAACATAATCTGACACCATTTTAGAATAGAGCTATGCAGTGATTTCTTTACAATTATTATATAATTCATTCCCTTTACAACAAAGCAAACATTTCAGCTCATTTGAAATAAGAGTTTTTGACTTGAATTTATATCTAACCTTTCCGGAATATCTTTATTAGAAAGCCTCAAAGATATTCTCTAGTGGCATAGGCCAGATGGCCTTATGAGCCTCCTCTGCTCAGGTCCTATGATACATAAAAATAGAATAGAATAGATGATAAGAACCTCAGAAAGACTCATTTGTCAGAAGAGAAATGCAGCAGAGTCTGCATCCCCCAGCAAACATGAACCCGTGATGATCATGGTAATTGACCTGTTCTCTCTTCCTCAACAAAGAGTTAATTTTATATACTAACTACAAAAGTATTTCCAAAGTTTTGCCTGATGCAGCCCACAGCAACTGAGAAAAGAAGCTCTATATGTGAATAGGAGATTGGGGCTACCTAAAATTCCTTTTTGAGATAAGGCTGTTGTCAAAGTATATATATATTTTTTTAATATAAAAGCATAACTCTTATGTTTAGAATAAATGTGCTTCAAAATTTTTGCTTTACTCATTAATGAAGGAACTAGCAGAGTTGTAAAGCTTGGTCAAAGAGAATTGGAGAGACAGCATATCTAGGCACTGAAAAAAATAATGCTATAATAAGATTGTGAGGTTAGATATACAGCTGGTGATCTACAGGGCAATAAAACCATAACCTTTGTCATTATCTTTTCTAAAGGAGAACAATCACGTGCATCTCAAATGGACAAAAATCATTTCTATTTTATAAATCTACAATTTAACATATAATTTCATAGAATCTGAGCCCTAACCAACAGTAAACAGTAAGTGAAACAAAGGTATACTCTCTCTAGACAATGCTTGAGTATGACAACGAAGGAACATGGTCATCTTACTTTATATCTAAGTTCGGGGTATTTTTCTTAACGCTTAGAATACATAAGAATATGAATAAAATAAACTTAAGTACACAGTCATAAGGATTTAGCCTTTTCAACCTACTAATGGAAACGAGTTCTCTGGGATTAATGTATTTATTTGTTTGTCTGTTTGTTTAATTATTTATTTATTTTTACATCGAGCAAAGAGACTCCAAGATTGTCTTGCTCTCCCAGGAGGAAACACTTTATGAAAATATCTGATCTTGTTTCCTTTCTTTAACTAATGTCTTTAAGGAGGACAGGCCCTACCAGGAGTACAAAGTTCAGAACATTGGACCTTTCCCCAAACTGGTCAGCCAAATTTAAAGAATTTCATTATTATGTCTTTAAAGAAAAAAATACAGAAACAAATCTTCAGGAAAATAGGGCAGACCAACTCTAAGAAAAAGAAAAAGAAAAAGAAAAGCTTATTCTCGAGAGGAATAGTTAGAAGTTCATTTGACTTTTCCTAGGAATTTACCTATTAAAATTTACTAGGAAAGGTGGTTAAGATAAGGCAAAACAGATGCTGAAACAGGCTGCATGATCTGAGAATGCTTCAGCTATTAACTGTTGCTTGAGTGAAAGGTAATTATGACATTCAGAAAGTTCATAATGCGACACCATGGAGGATCCATTCTCTGCTCAGATTCTGAGTGGAAAGAATCTCTGAATACTGACTGTTGACTACACAGAGAGATCACAAGCAGGAAAAAATACAGTGGGGCAGATTGTAGCACTTAAATGCAAGAGAGAGGCAAGGAGTTATAGCATTGTGCTGCCCATCAACTAATGAACTGGAATCCATACCATCTTGTAGGGATACTTGGACAAAAGCAAAGACTACCGTAGTATCAATAAATGAAAACTTGGTGTTCAATGACTACTTAATGTCCGGGCTAGTTTGAAATTTTAAATCAGAAGCCACCAATGCCAACAGATGTCAGTATTGGTGGTCACATCACCTAAATAAGTGTCATGAGCTCTATAGGGGCTGTGGGGAACTAATCCAGCAGTCCTCAACTTTTTGGTACCAGGGAACGGTGCTCCTATAAGAATCTAATGCCTGATGGTCTGAGATGGAGCTGAGGTAGTGATGCTAGCTCTGGGGAGTGGCTGCAAATATAGTTGAAGCTTTGCTCGGGCACCCGCCACTAACCTCCTGCTGTGTGGCTCAGTTCCCAACAGGCCATGGACCAGTACTGGAATCCCTGCCCTAGTCTGTTGAAAGCAGCCAACCACTACCCAGGGCCACTGATTTTTGCCTTGTGAGAACAATGGTCTTATGTTGCCATATCTTCAGATCTTTTTAAAGCTGGAATTCAATTTGTATGTGCAGTCTCTTAGTTTTAACTTTAACTCAAAGGTTTTTGACATGTCAGCAAAGGCAAACAAAACACATCTATGAGCCAATAGTTTGTGACCTCTGCATTAATGGCTCTCTTCTCATATCCAATATCACCAATGCTCTATAAAAATCTCTATCACCAGAAAACCTCATTCCCAGGTTTTCTTTCTGTTTTGCTTCTTTGGATGAAAGATTCTCTGCCCAACTTTTGATTCAGTCTCTCCTAAAATTTGCCTTTCAAATCCTCATCTTTGGCTTGGTCTACTGCAGTCTTTGGATAAGTGAAGTTCTACTTCTGTGTTTGACTTTAGCATCTAGAGAATACATCCCAGTTTGGGCCTGACATCCCTACCATTGCTTGTCTGAACAGAGATTGTTAACTAGAGTGTGTTTAGAGAGGTTGGGGGACAAAGGAGGCGGAATCGTTCCTATACACAGGTTGTGTTATGAATAACATGGAACACTGAAGATTAGAAATTGACAAATCAAAACTATTTCCTTGGCCCCACTGGTTAATAATGACTGGCAGCGGCTCTCATCCTGGCTGTACATTACAATTACTTAAAGCATTTATAACATACGAATGATTGGGTACCTCTCCAGAGATTCTGATGTAATTTGTCTGGATTATATGATTTGGCATCAATACTTTTTTAAAGTTCTCCAGTGACCTTAATGTGTAGCAGAGTTACAAATCACTGAGTGAGGAAAAGCCTCAGAGCATTATAGTTCAGAAGGTGGACTTTAAAGTGAGCTATAAAGTGACCATTCATTATTCAACAATATTTAAAATAATCTTATTATTTAAAAATAACATGTTAATCATCCATGTTAAATTTCTACTGGAGATATTTTATATATATAGTCATTCAAAATATTTTTTCAACAAATGGTTTTGATGATGACATAGAGTTTTCAGTTGAAGTCCTTTAATCATCATGACATATAGACACATGAGCAGAATAGGCCCTTCCCCGTTATTATAATCATATGCAGGGAGATAATATAGAAAAATATAATTGGCTATTATATATATGATAAGATATTGAACCATCCTAGCAACCTAGCAATCAAATTAAAATAACAGTGAAATGCCTTTGTAGTCTATCAGAGTGGCAAAGACTTTTTTTAGATCAATATCACAAGTATATTCTATTCCAGATATTTTAGAAAAATGAATCTCTTGTCAACCACATTGAATTGATTAAAAATATATCTCCTCTCCATCAAAGTATTTTCTCAAGAAAAGAGAAAAGGGAGTGAAGGTATGGGGAGGTGCAATAATAAAGATGTATGTTTAAGGTGCTCATGAAGCATCCAAGTGAGGACACTAAGTGGCAGCAAAAAATAAGGGATTCAAACTCAAGGGAGAAGTTGAGACTGAAGATGTGGCTCAGAGTTGAGGACATACAGATAAAAACAAAGGACCTGATGAGATATAGATAGATAGATGATAGATAGATAGATAGATAGATAGA
>NW_006434369.1:16315885-16317155 GCF_000325575.1 Pteropus alecto
ATAAGGAATAGAAGAGAAAGAACTGAAATTTGGGGAAAATCATCATTTAAGAAATGAAATGGGAGAGACAGCAATGATGATAACATGTTTTAAACCCCTCCATAAAAATAATAAAAGCAAAAAAAGCCCTCTGGAAAATATCTACAATATAACTAGGTTGACAAGATGTCCCACAGATTCCAAGATCAAATCATGGGCGCACAAATCTCTGGCAGCTACAAAATCTACAAAACATCAGTGCTAGTACCAAGGCAAGTCAAGGGAAGCAACATGGCATCTGATGGACCCAAGAACTGCAAAATAGCCATCAGTGGCCACTTGAAAAGCTCAGTAGGACAAATTGAAGAAGCGGAAGAGGTTGTACATCCCAATAACAGAGGCATTTGAGGGGTCCTAAGGAAAGCCTGCAGTAGCTGAAATTGTCAATTAACTCTCAAAAAAATTAGCCAAAGCTCCCTTCCAGGTCATATCTTATAATATGGGGAAACTTCTGAGAACAGAATCCAAATTGAGCAGGACAAGGACAATAGACACACTAAAAAGGAAAGTGCAGATAAATATAGGAGAAGATTATAGAACCAGGAAAATAAGGGAGTGAGTTGTCATATTTTTAACACTATGTAAAATCAATAGAAAAGGAAGGTCTGTGAAGTCAAGAAAGCTCTTTTGAACCTTATCTCCTTCCAAAAGTTCAGGAAAACTAATTTCATTTAAAAATGATCATTCGAGTAAAAGCTAACATAAATGAATGGAACTATATCAAACTAAAAAGCTTCTGCTCAGCAAAAGAAATTGTCAACAAGGTAAAGAGACGACCATCTGAATGGGAAAATATATTTGCAAGCAACGCCTCTGTTAAGGGCCTAATATCCAAATTATCCAAAAAAACTCATATGACTCAATAACAACAACAACAAAAAAACAATCCAGTCAAGAAATGGGCAGAGGACCTGAACAGACATTTCTCCCCAGAGGACATACAAATTACCAGCAAATATTTGAAAAGATGCTCAACATCACTAGCTATTAAGGACATGCAAATCAAAACCACAATGAGATGCCACCTCATACGTGTTAGAATAGCTATTATCAACTGGACAAGTAAAAACAAATGTTGGAGAGGATGTGGAGAAAAAGGAACCTTCATATGCTGCTGGTGGGACTGCAAATTGGTACAGCCACTATGGAAAACAGTATGGAGCTTCCTCAAAAAGACTACGAATTGATCTACCATATGATCTACCATATGATCCGGCAATCCTTCTACTGG
>NW_006434369.1:16317426-16335138 GCF_000325575.1 Pteropus alecto
GGGAGGTAGACGGGGTAAAGGGGGTCAAATATGTGGTGACAGAAAGAAATCTAACTATGGGAGGTGAACACACAACGTAAATGTATATATGTGCCTTACTGTTAAAGTGTACAGCTGAAACTTATTGGATTTTGTTAACCAATGTCATCATAATAAATAAATAATTAAAATAAATAAATTAATTAAAATTATCAATGAAAAATGTGATCAAAGATATTTTCAAAAAGCAGAATAACATCCCTCAGAAAGAATCCCACAAAAACAGAAGAAAAGTAAAGCTTAATAATTCAAAATGAGCAAAAAGAATTACTCAGCAAAGAATTAGAAATATAGAAAAATCATTTTAAAAATGAAAACTAAATTAGAACATGAGAGCAAATAAACATAACAGATATATGCCTTAATAGAAATAGAACATTAACAAATGAAAAGAAAAAAATGAAGAGAAAGATAAATTGGATCAGGCAGAAAGTGACTAATTTAGAAGACAGGTAAAGAAAATACAATGATAAATTTTCATTAAATGCAAAATGCAAAGATGAATAGGAGTCCCTGCAGAAGAAAATTAAATTCAAAAAACAGAACAAATACTAAAATCTATAAATCAGGAAAAAATGTAAGCCAAGGACTTTATATTCAGGCAAATTTATTTTCTAGTATAAAGGCAGCAAATTCTCATCAGCATGTGAGAACTAAGAGAATATTGTTCTCATGAGTCCTTTAGAATCTACTAGAGAAAGAGCTTTAAGCAGCCAAAATGCCTTAAAGAGATATCAACTTAAATACCGGCATTGAGCATAAATGTATATTTAGTCAATGGAGACTAAACGAAAGATATGAGAAAAAAAGTATAAAATAGCTATATGCTCTGGCAATACTACAACTGTAAAAATGGGGAAAGCATATGTAAAAATTTTTAATTTTAATTGTCTTCAATAACCTTAATGGTAAAAGTGTTGGGATAATTATTCTGAAAGTGTTTGGGTAAAAGCAAATTAATAACTTCATATCTAATTCCATTATCTATATGCCCTTGAAAACCAGATTCTTGATTTAGGAACAAATGGATACAAGTGTAGAATGGACAAAATTAATTATTCTGCCGTCTTGAATTTGCATTGGAAATGTCAGCATGAACTCATGAGGTTTTTTTTAAAATCTTTAAATATACTAGTTACACTTATTGAAAAGGTCTGGAAATGATGACTCACCCAATAGCAATGACCTCCCAAATAGCAATGTCACTAATTTCCACATTGTGGTCTTGGAGAAATGGCTGATTCCAGGCATGGGGCAGGAAATGCACAAGATTAGCCTGGAAAATCATACCATACAGCAAGAAAGCTATAAAGATTCCTAGGGTTGGTCAAAACGATGTAGCAACTAAGTTGAAAAGACTCCTAATGAGAAAGTTTGGAAGTAGAGACACAGATTTATCACTTTATATGTGATAACAAAGTTGTGAGAGTAGTAGAAATTGCCACAGGAGAATAATGACCTAATGATCAAAGAAAGGATAATTTGAGCATCAGTAAGGATAATAGCTGTAATATTATTTGATCCCTGAGTTCATAAATTATATCTCCCTAAAAAAAGTACCCTAACCCTAGTGAGTTGCATTTAGAGAATGCTAGAGAACTGACTCATTATGAAAACTAGTAAATAAAGGGAAGAGTTACTATCTTGTCTTTCCTTTAAAAACTCTACTACTGGGTAATCAAATGGTAAATGAGGGAAAGTTTTTATTTATACAAGTATTCCAGCTAATAGATAAAGAAGAAATGATAAATGAAGTAAAGGATCTAGGCATTATCAGTGGCTGCTAACAACACAGAGAGACAACTAGACATTATATGTTTCTCAACAAAGAACAAAACACCACCTACAATGAGATTTTCCAAAAATAAAAAAATCTAGGAGGCACCTTGGAATTACATAGACTTAAACATATTTTGAAATAAAAGCAAGTAGGGAAACCTAAACTATAGTATCTAGCCATAGCACTTGGGTAATATCACTTGGGTGATAAAATTATAAGGAAAGTAAACAAGTGGTAATCATAAAGATTAGAGAGTGGTTATTCACATAAGAGGTTCGGGATTACTGGGGAAATGTGGCTGTCAGGTTCCATTCCTTGTCCTGGATGGTGGCTACCCTGCCTTATAGATCAGAGTGTGAGAAAAGGAGAGGGCTGGGGACAGAACCCTGCCAAGAGCACAGAATTTTAAGAGTAGAGTAGAAAAACAAAAGGAAATGAGGGACAGGAAAGGGATGGGCAAAAATCCAGAAGGAAATCAGAAGAAAAAAAAATGGTCTAGAACCCAAAGGAAAAGAAGGAAGAAGGAAGGAGCAAAGATGTAGAGACCAGATGAAATAAGGGTGGTTGTCGTGAAGTCTCTGCTAACCTACTTAACCTCTTGGTAGCATCTCACAGGATCGACCACCAACATGTGAGAAGCTCTCCTTTCCTGACTGATGTCATGTTCTCATTTCCACTCTCAGCCTCTGCCTGGTTCTTCATTGACATATTTTCTTTTTCAGATACCATAAATATTGAAATTCTTCAAAAGTTCTGGCATTATTTTTTTTTCCTTTTTAGTTATTCTCCTGTGCCAATTTCTAATATTCCCACAACTTTGTTATCACATGCAAAGTAATAAATCTATGTCTCTACTTCCAAACTTTCTCATTAGTTCCCACCTGCCTTCTGAACGTTTCCACATGGACTCCCATTGGCACTTCAAGTTCAATAAGTGTGAAATCAAATATGTCAGCTCCCAATTATCTTTTTCTTCTGCCATTTGCCTTAACTCTGTAAACACCACCGCCTTTCTTTCTTCCACATGAGCTTGAAATCCTGCGATCATCTGTACTTTTCCCTCTCCTTTCTGCCTAAGAAGTATGACTTTCTATCAAATCTACCCTCAAAATGTCTTGTGAACCAACAACCTCTTTCTATTTCTTCTGCTTCTTCCACAGCATAGACGCTCCTATTACTCCCAGTCTTGTTAGAGTAACTACCATAACTTCCTGGTCTGTTCCATCTTGTCTGCCATTAATTAGGCTGATCTTTGATTGTAAGGGAAAATCAAGATTTTCTTAATATTCCTAAAATCACACCAAGTAATTCTTCATCAGCTGCAACAAATTATCACTCAAACAAAGAAAAACCAGTAGTATGTTAGGTGTCATGGAAGATGTTTTATCTAGAGGTACTTTTCCTGTTTTGTCAACAAAAAACACAAAGTAAACATAATACTCCCTTGTGGGCTTAAATTCATTGTTGTCAGAAAATAGAGCAAGGTCCTCTTCTTCTGTTAAGCTCATGGTAAAGGACCTGATATAAGAACTCTGCATTATGGGCCTCACAATGTTCCCAGCCTCACCTCTTCTTACCCTATAGCTTGTAACCACATACAAACTTCATTTCTTTAATGTAGTTTTTTTTTTCTCTGATTTTGCCCAGATAGTGGCACTATGACTTACTTGCTTTCTCTCCTGCCTTTATCCTCTGCACATGGCCCCTTTAATCATTAATCCTTAGGACATAAGACTAACCAAACCTCAGGTCTATAATCAAGAGGATAATAGGTTTCACTTGGACTTTAGACTAATATCTTGGTTTTAGATATGTTTCAGCCCCACTCTCCCCCAGTTTCCCCAGTCTTTAATCAGACTAAATAGATTGTTCCTAATCTGACACAAGCTTAGACTATTTCCTGCCTCAGAAAATTGCCCTAAAACTTGTGACTATGTCCTAATGCTTGCTCATCACAATCTTTATGCTTAGCATTCTTTACAGACTACTTCTATCTTTGTTCCTGGCTTACTGACACCACAAGAAAGAGCCTGTAGCCAGAAGGAAGCCTGGAAGTCTCTGTAAAGCGGAACATACCCTCCCCTGGAACTGTCATGTAGCCCCTGGAATAATGCCCTAAACCGACTGAGAATGTTAAGGCAGTTTTTGAAGGTGTTAGCCTGCTGCCTTCTTGGATCACCAGTGCTCTGACAATAAACGCTTATTCTAAATATCTCACCTCCCGTGTCTATTGGTTGAATGGTGCAGGCAGCACAAGCCCTGGCCTCGGCTGCCCTCTGGTTTCAATGTTTTTGAATAAAGATTCAGAAGAAAAAGTGTAAGTATAGACAGAGTGTCCAGAGAAGACAGTCACAGGGAAGGGAGACATAAGGGACACATGTTGTGTTGTAAATGATACTATGTTGTATTTTCATAACCCTCAGTGCAGACTTATCACTCCACTAATACTGGCAGAGAGTCAGAATCACAGCTAGTTGGAGGAAAATATGTCAAGGGTCGGAGAAAGCCACACATCAGAGCATTTATTTTAAGGCTTTCCCACAATCCATTGCATCAGTACACCTCCAGGCCACATCATCCTCTTCATTAGCATATTAAACAGATAATTATGTGCCTATTGAATTCGGGTATTCTAAAAACTCTGTTCTACTCCATTTACTATTTAATCAATTTTTTGCAAAGCTGAACATTACAGGAACAAGGGTGTGTGTGTGTGTGTGTGTGAGCTCACGTGCATGTGTAGAGGAAAGTGCTAGGAATAGGATCTTCACTGGTTCTAAACCCTGGCTGTACTCTAGAATCATTAGGGGAAATTTTTAAAATCCCAGTGTGCAACTCCTTCAGCCCCAACTTAATCAGAATCTCTGGGGTGAGGTAGGCATCAGTACTTTCTAAAACTCTTCAGGTGATTCAAATGTGGAATCAATGTTGTAAATCTTGATTCTCTCTCTCCCATCTCATCTAACTCTGTCTTCTCTTGGACTATCGCCAATACTATAAAATCATGCTGTCCTATCTCTTATATTTTAAAACTTCTCCTTTGACCAGGGTTGGGAACCAGGGTTATGATTGAGTTCCCTTAGGTTCACCCTAGTATGGCTTTTTCCTTCTCACTGCCTATTTTAATGTAATAGAGAAGCCAAGTTAAAACAAAAGATTGGCTTCTAAAAGTAATTTGAATTGTGTAAGAAAAAAGTCAGTCATATCTGCGTCTTCTCCAGGTATGTTAGTCCATTCGTGTTATTTCGATGTGTTACTGTTTGCTGTGATTATGTGAGTCCCCATATCGGTTGCAGACTCCCTGAGGGTGTGGTCTCATTGGACATCTGACCCTTTCCAGCACTTTGCATCATTGCCTTGAGCACAGTAGGTGCACTATATATGGCTTTCTGACTTTTCTAGGGTCTTTCACTCCATTAAGTAATGAAACATTTTAAAATTTAAAAACATTTTAAAATTAAACATGCTTCTCTGCTACCTGTGACTAACCTTTTGTTTACATTTCTAAAATGATCATGAGACAAATACCTTCTCCCCTCACCTCTCTTGTGGTTTTTGCCATACCCCACTTGATAAGCTATGCCTTTCTAGAATGTTCCCTCTTGGTTTGGTTTCCATGGAAATCTATCTCTGGGGGAGAAAAGAATGTTTGCTAAAGGAAAACCATAAAGGTCTTTTGCCTCCTGGGATAAAGATGTCACCAAGGGAGGTGAAGAGAGGTGGGGTTGCACTAACTCCAGTGAGAAGTTAATGTACTTCACACTGGTCCAGTCTTGTGTCTATGCGGCAGAGATTTCTTGAAAAACCAACTTAAGACAGAAGCAAATTAATAAGATCACCTTGACAGATGTAATCAAGCATACTAATTTCTTATATTCTTATTCCAGAGCATTAACACTTCAGGGAGTGACTGGGGAAGCAGTGGAAGGGGACAGTGAGGCAAGACTGATTGGGACTATTACTTAGAACAATTAGAGGCTGGGATGCGATCCCTAGCTATGTCCACAAGGTGTCACAGTGATTCTATATAAGGTTATTCCTCACCGTCTTAGCTAAAAAAAAGTAACTGCCTTATAGCTAGTTAGTAGTCTTCAAAGACAGAAAGAGACTCTCAGAGAATCCAGGAATGTTGGTACATTGAAAAGGAAGCTATGACAGATGACAGTGGTGACAGATGTCATGCAAACAGAGCCCCCAGTCCACCTGCAGTGCACTTGCCATTCAAATGGACCCGCAGTTTAAAATGCAGCATCAAAGATGCGTTTCAAATTTATTACTAGGAGAGACAGTGACTGGTGGAGGTATTGTAATAGCTGTTTTAATTTTTAAATGGATTCATCTGCATTTTTAAATATGCATACACCCTTGAAATTATGCTTGAACCTAATTATTAAATTCTTTTTCAACCAGAAAGTCAGGAATATTTAGAAATAAAGTCAGAGGAGGTAGGAAAAAATGTATGTGCCCAACTCTGTTTCAGGATTCTCAGAAATCATCCCAGACCACAGATAGTAATGTTCATCTCTGAGCTCTCCCAGTTGCTTTGGCCATTCCAGTTACAGAGATATTCTCCTTGTGTCCTCTGGTCAATCATTTAATGAATATTTATAAGCTTCCATCTGACTATACACATGCAATGTGCAAGATACTGAAAAACCAGACATACAATTCTGGAAACCTCCTCTCCAAAGAACTCAAAGTCTAGGTGTGGAGATAGTTTGAAACCAAAGATGGTGGTGGTTGTGGGACTACTCGCCTATTGGGGTGATATATGTTTTCCCTGGGAGAAAACAATGACTTTGAGCACTGCTTAGTATTTCCTTTCAAACAAGGCACCATAAGAGATGCCCGTAATTTGGGGAAAGTATCCTAGGAGGAAAAAACACTTGCCTTTGAGTGATGTCCAGTTTTACAGGCTCTGCTCTGACATAAGGGCTTATGCTGCTCTCTCAAAGTTGTTATTGTTTTACCAACAGTATTCCAGTGGTCCGCCCAGCAAGCTGAGACTTAAGACCCACAGAAACCAAATCAGTTAAACCTCACTGTTTAAGCCCCATGTGTTATTTGAGGCCTGAGCACTCGGTCAAGTCAGGAGGCTAAAGTTTAGAAATCAAAACTCTATTAGGCATCATAATAGTCAACTGAGATAGGCTTTAAATAGGTTCTAAATCTGTAACAATAAAATTTTGAGTCTGATATTAGGTTTTAATAAAATTGACTTTGCCTCTTTTTGACCCCTCCTCTTGCTTCCTTTTTCAACTGCCTTTTCTGTACTTCTATTCCAGTAGTAACTCTGACTGTTTTAGTTTATTATATCCCATCTCTTTCATTACCATTTCATTCTTTGACTGTTAAAGAGGTGTTTTTATGGTGATACCGAAATACATCTGCATTGAGATTTGGCTACAATAAACTTTTAGGTTCCTAGCATGCCATCTGGAGCTAGTTCATTCATTTCTGCGGTCTAGTAGGTCCAAAGAGTGATTGGGTATCCCTCTTCTATCCTCTGTATCTATGTGTTTTATGGGTAAAGGAATGTTGAGTCTATCAGAATTGAGCATTTAGCAACACGTGGGACAGGGGAATGACTTCTGATGACTTTTCATTGTCACAAACCTGCCTGCTTAACATATTTATGAGGGCTTCTAGTCTAGAACCTAGGGATTAGCATAAAGGGATTTAAATGGTGCTACTCAAATAGCTTTCAATCCAATCTTTGAGAAAACATCCTGTAGGAATTCACTACATGAAAGGCCTGCATAAATGAAAGAATAGACCACCTATGGGAACTATTCTTGACGAAAGCTTCGACTACTCAAGATTTTCCTAGAAGAGTTGTAACTGGTAATGAAAGTCTGCCCCATCCAGTTACCCCAGTGGTGATAACTAGAGCAAAAAAGAAGGGGAAAAATAGCAAAGATAATACCAGAACTTTTTCATTTAGCCAGTCATTTCTACTGAGAGATTATTCTAGGCCAGGCCTGGAGAGGTACTGAGGGTAGCAGAGCTGCCATATTTGCCTGGTGAGAGAGGCAGGAGCAGAAACTCAATGACCATACAGATAATGACCATGCAAATAAATAAATAAATAAATAAATAAATAAGTGACAAAAAGTGTCTGAAGCTAACTTTGATTTTTTTTATGCCAGTTCATTTATTTTTTTCATACGATATATACATAATTTTTTTAAACATTTTATTTTTTTATTTTTTATTTTTGTTCTCCCCCCTACCCCTCCCTTCTGGTAACCACTAGTCCATTGTCCATGTCCATGAGTCTCTATTTGTTTGTCCTGTTCATTTGTTACTTTTAGGTTTATATCCCACATATGTGATATCATTTGGTTTTCAACTTTTTCTCTCCAGCTTATTTTGCTTAGCATGATTATCTCTAAGTCCATCCATGTTGTAGTAAATGGCAGTATTTCATTTCTTCTATGGCCGAGTAATATTCCGTTGTATATATATACCACAGCTTCTATATCCAATCATCTATCATAGGACACTTCGGTTGTATCCACGTCCTGGCCACTGTTAATAATGCTGTTATGAACATCGGTGTGCAAATATCGTTTCAGATATGGGTTTTCAAGACTTTGGGGTAAATACCCAGTAGAGGGATTGCTGGATCTTTGGCAGATCAAATCTTAGTTTTTCGAAGAATCTCCATACTGTTTTCCATAGTGGCTGTATCAATTTGCAGTCCCACCAGCAGTATATGAGGGTTCCTTTTTCTCCGCATCCTCTCCAACATTTGTTATTACTTGTCCTGTTGATTATAGCTATTCTAATAGGTGTGAAGTGGTATCTCATTGTGGTTTTGATTTGCATTTCACTAATAGCTAGCGATATTGAGCATCTTTTCATATGTTTGTTAGCCATTTGTATGTCTTCCTGGAAGAAGTGTCTATTCAGGTCCTCTGCCCATTTTTTAATTGGATCGTTCTTCTTTTGTTGTTATTGAGTTGTATGAATTCTTTGTATATTTTGGACGTTAGGCCCTTATCGGAGGTGTTGCTTGAAAATATCTTCTCTCATTCGAATGGTTGTCTCTTTACCTTGTCGACAGTTTCTTTTGCTGAGCAGAACCTTTTTAGTTTAGCTTTTCCTTCCCGTGCCTTTTAGGTAAATGCATAATATCCTCTCTAAGGCCATGGTCAATGAGTTTAGTTTCAATGTTTTCTTCTATGCAATTTATCGTTTCAGGTCTTATATTCAGGTCTTTAATCCATTTTGAGTTAATTTTGGTATGTGATGATAGATAATAGTCTAGTTTCATTCCTTTGCAGGTGGCTTTCCAGTTTTCCCAGCACTATTTATTGAAGAGGCTTTCCTTTCTCCACTGTATCATTTTGGCTTTTTTGTCAAAAAGTATTTGCCCATATAAATATGGGTTTATTTCTGGACTTTCAATTTTGTTCCACTGGTCCATGTGTCTGTTTTTCTGCTAATACCATGTCATTTTGACTATTGTCACTTTGTAGTATAATTTGAAGTTGGGCAGAGTGATGCCTCCAGCCTCGTTCTTTTTCTCAGGATGGCATTGTCAGTTCAGAGTCTTTTGTGCTTCCATACAAATCTGATAATTTTTTGTTCTAGTTCTTTAAAAAATGCCGATGGATTTTGGTGGGGATTGCATTAAATCTGTGTAATGCTTTAGGTAGTATGGTTATTTTAACTATATTGATTCTTCCAATCCAAGAACACGGAACATCTTTCCATTTCCTTGTACCTTCTTCTATTTCTTTTAATAGGGACTTATAGTTTTCATTATATAGGCCCTTCATATGTTTTGTTAGCTTTATTCCTAGGTATTTTATTCTTTTTTTTTTTTTTGCAATTGGAAAAGGAATTATTTTTTCCACTTCTTTTTCTGACACTTTGTTGTTAGAGTATAGGCATGCTATGGATTTTTGAACATTGATTTTGTATACAAAAACTTTACTGTATTTACTTATTGTTTCCAGTTGTATTCTTGTGGAGTCTTTAGGGTTTCTATATAGAGAATCATGTAATCTGCAAATAGTGACAGTTTGACTTCTTCCTATTTGGATGTCTTTTATATCTTTCTCTTGTCTGGTTGCACTTGCTAAGACCTCCTATGTTATATTGAATAACAGTGGTGATAGTGGACAGCTTTGCCTTCTTCCTGATCTTAGAGGGAAGGTTTTTAGTTTTTCACCATTAAGTATAATGTTGGCTGAAGGCATGTCATGTATGGCCTTTATTATGTTAAGGTACTTTCCTTCTATACCAATTTTGTTAAATGTTGTGATCATAAATAGATACTATATCTTGTCGAAGGCTTTTTCTGCATCTCTTAATACTATAATATGATTCTTATTTTTTAATTCGTTTATGTGGTGTATAACATTAATCGATTGGCATATGTTGCAACATCCCTGAAGCCCACTTAATCATGGTGTATAATCTTTTTAATATATTGCTGAATTCGGTTTGCTAGTATCTTATTTAGAATTTTTGCATCAGTGTTCATGAGAGATATTGGTCTGTAGTTTTCTTTTTTGTGTTATCTTTATCGGGGTAATATTGGCTTCATAAAATAAATTGGGAAATATTGCCTCCTCTTCGATTTTTGGAAGAGTTTGAGGAGAATAGGTATTAAATCTTCTCTGAATGTTTGGTTGAATTCACTGGTGAAGCCATCTGGTCCTGGACTTTTACTTTTTAATAGGTTTTTAAGATTGTTTCAGTTTCCATACTGCTGATCAGTTTATTTAGATTTTCCCATTGTTCTTGATTCAGTCTAGGAAGGTTGTATTTTTCTTAAGTACTGCTCCATTTCTTTTTGGTTATTAAATTTGGTGTTATACACTTTTTCATAGTAATCTAGTAAAATCTTTTGTATTTCTGTAGTGTCAGTCATAATTTCCCCTCTTTCATCCCTGATTTTATTTATTTGTGTCCTTTCTCTTTTTTCTTTAGTGAGTCTAGCCAGGGGTTTGTCAATTTTATTAACCTTCTCAAAGAACCAGCTCTTTGTTGCATTTATTTTTTTCTACTGTTTTGTTTTCAATTTTATTTATTTCTGCTCTAATTTTGATTATTTCCTTCCTTCTGCTTACTTTAGGCCTCATTTGTTCTTCCTTTTCTAGTTTTTTAAGATGAAGAATTAGGTTGTTTATTTGGGCTCGTTCTTGTTTTTGGAGGTAGCCTGCAATGATATGAACTTTCCTCTTATGACCGCTTTTGCTATGTTGTACTATCATTATTATTCGTTTTTATAATCTCTCCTTTTATTTCTTCTCTGATCCAGTTATTCTTCAGTAGCATGTTGTTTAATCTTCATGTATTTGTGGTTCTTTCCTCTTTCTTTTTACACTTGATCTCCAGCCTCAAAGCATTACGATCAGAGAATGTTGTTGGTATAATTTCGACCCTCTTATATTTGTTGAAGTTATCTCTGTGTCCCAGAATGTGGTCAATCCTTGAGAACGTTCCATGTGCACTAGAGAAGAATGTATAAGAAGCTGTTTTGGGATGAAAGGCTCTGTAAATGTCAATTATGTCTAGTTGGTCTAATGTGTCATTTAAGGGTGTTATTTCCTTATTGATTTTCTGTTTGGATGATCTGTCCATATCTGATAGTGGGGTATTTAGATTCCCTACTACAATAGTGTTTTGGTCTGTTTCTCCCTTTAGTTCTGTTATGTATTGCTTTATATATTTCAGGGTTCCCTGATGGGGAGCATAAATATTAATAAGTGTTCTGTCTTCTTAGTGCATGATTTCCTTGATCATTATGAACTGTCCTCAGTAACTTTCTTTACCTGTTTTATTTTGAAGTCTATTTCATCAGATATTAGTATTGCTACTCTCACTTTTCTCTGAATGTCATTTGCTTGAAATATTATTTTCCACCCTTTCACTTTGCGTCTATGTCTTTGGAACTGAGATGTGTGTCCTGGAGGCAGCATATAATTGGGTTTTGATTCTTGATTCAATCTGCGACTCTGCGTTTTTATTGGTGAGTTCAGTCCATTTACATTTAGGATGATTATTAAATTATGAGCTCTTCTTAGAGCCATTTTATCTTTTGCTTTCTGGTAGCTCGGTGTCCTTGTGTGTCTATTTTCTTTATTTTGGTTGGATTTTGTGGGTTTTCTCTCTGGTAGTTCTTGTTTTATGTTTTATATTTTCGTTCTGAATTATGAATATGGAAAGGATAGTTATACATATACATTTGTTCATTTATCTGTGTGTGCCTTAACTCCATTCCCCTTTGCAAATTTGGATTTTTCAATCCTTCCCTTTTCTGTTATTGTCGTCTCACTTTGTCCCTATGTATGCTGAACGTTCATTACTATCTTGCTATAGCAAACCTCTTCTTATTGTTTAAGTTTATAATGCCCTGTTGTTAGTAAGGGTTGTACTCCTCTGCTTCTATTTGCCTGATCGTCATTGTACTCTTAATTATGTTTTTTTTTTTCATTTTGTTTTAGGTGAGCTGACCTCTTTCAATATTTTCTGTCATGCAAGCCTCGTAGTGTAGTAATTCCTCAATTTTTGTATGTTCGGAAAGGTTTTTATTTCTCCTTTATATATAAAGGAGAGCTTTGCTGCATACATTATTCTTGGCTGGTATTTCCTTTCATTTAATAGTTTGAATATTTGATTCCTCTCCTTTCTGGCTTGTAAGGTTGTGCTGAGAAGTCCAACGATAATCTAATGGGTTTTCTTTTATAGGTTACCGTCTTCTTATCCCTGGCTGCCCTGAGAAATCTTTTTTTGTCATTGATTTTTGATAATTTTAATACAATGTGTCTTGGTGAAGGCACTTTTGGATTGAGATAATTGGGTGTTCTATTGACTTCTTGAATTCCAAGTTCCAGTTTATTCCTTAGCTTTGGGAAATTCTCATCAACTTTTTGTCTGAAAATGCTTTCTAATCCCTGTTCCTTTTCCTCGCTTTCGAGAGTGCCCATTTTTCTTTTGTTTCCTCTCCTGATGGCATCAGCTAGTTCTTATATTTCTCTTTCATTATTCTTCACTCTTCGGTTTCTCTCTTCTTCATTCTGATTTATTTCCAGATTTCTGTCTTTGATGTCACGAATCTTTTCCTCCATTTAGTCGACTCTATTTCCCAAGCTTGCTATTTCATTTTTCATCTCTTGCAGTGTGTTCTTCATCTCCAGAAGTTCTATTTGGTTCTTTTTGAGGATTTCAATCTCCTTGCTCTGCTCATCTAGTTGTTTTTTCAGTTCCTGAAATTGTTGATATGAATTGTTTTATATCTCATTGAGTTTTTTCAGAAGTACCACCCTGAATTCTCTGTCATTTAAGTCACATATTTCTGTGTCTGTAAGCTTATTTTCTGGAGATTTTTCTCTTTCTTTCTGAGATGGCTTGTCACTTTGGTTGTCATGATGTTTAATAGACTATTTCTCTGCCTGAGAATTAATGGAATTGTATTCTGTTTTTTTCCAGAAAGATTTATGATATAAAGGTCTCTGTTTTGCCTGTTTCAGAGAAGGTATTTTTCTTTTGATTTCCAGTAGGTGGCATCTAAGCCTCTTGGATCCCTGCTTTACGCAAAGTCTTAATAATGCCTTTTTTTTTTTTTAATAGATATTCAACTGTGCTCAGTACTGTCAGTCTCAGTCTTTGTCAGTGTTAGCGACAGTTTTGGTAGCATTTGCTCAGATTTCCCTGGGGCTTCGCAGTGTTGGGTCTTGGAGGATATGGGGGAGGGGCTCTCTGGGTTGGCGAATTGGGGCGGCAGCTCAGCCTCGCTTTTTGCAGCCATGGCTGGTAAAAATTAACTGTTGTTTCTCTATCATTTCACTTCTCTACTGTCCCCACTTCTCTGCTTTCTGCCCTGATGACTGGGCACTGCTACCGACTACGTGGAGCTAACAGCTCTCCCATGCAGGGCTTTTCAAGGAACCTGCTGCATCTTTTTCCTTTTCCCTCCTCCTGCAGGGAGTTCGGGCTGCAAGAGGGCGCTTCTTTGTTTCTCCCAGTCTACAGACAGACTCCTGGGGCTCTGACCAGGAGTATCTCTTATTCGCAGGTCCCACGCTCAGACATGCTGGTGTGCAGGTTGGGTGTTTTTTGCTGAGTTTTAGATGTTCAGCTTATTTTCAGAGATCTGGGGACATCTCTCATTCTGCCATGTTTCTGACATCCAAGATCTCTCCTTCATGTCTAAAGAAGAGTTTTGCTGGATATATTATTCTTGGCTGCTAATTTTTTCCAGTTAATAGTTTGAATATTTGGTTCCACTTTCTTGCTTGTAAAGTTTGTTTTGAGAAGTCCGAGGATAGTCTAATGGGGGTTTTTTTATAGGTTACCATCTTCTTTTCCTGGCTGCCGAAGATGTTTAACATAATTAAGTTAATCATTAAGTACATGCAAATTAAAACTGCAATGAAATACCGATATGTATTCTAATACCATTCTAATACCATTAGAATGGCTCAAATTTTAAAACTGACAACATCAAGTAGTGATTAGATCATGGAACAACTGAAACTGCTGGTGAAAGTGTTGCTGCATTTATTTTGAAATATTGGCAGTATCAACTAAGCTGGAAAAACATTCTCTAAGACCAATTTCTATTCCTACATACCTGCCCAACACAAATTCACACAAATATGGACCAAAAACCATAAACATTAATGTCCACGACAGTGTTATTTATACAACAAGAAGGAGAGAGTCATGACATTCAGGAAAACAAGAATTCAATACAGGAAAAAGACAAGGGGAATTCTAAGAATGAGATCAAAGAAAAATTCCTGGAAAACAGCTATACAGTGGGCCCAAAGGGCAACAGCACAGAGAAAAGAAAAAGCAGTCTCCAGAGGGCTGTCTTTAGTAGAAAAAAAATGGAAGCAATAGATTATTTGATGTGTACTTTCTAAATTGCACTGCCAGACTATGACGTGTAGAGGTGTATGTGAAGAATTAGCAATGTACACAAGGAAAACTAAGCAAATAAAGACACAGGTAACTGCTACAAAGGAAATGATCATGGTATACTGCAAAGAAACTACAACTATCATTTGCAAAGATCATTTGCACATTTATATTAATATTCTGAATATTATTTTTGCCCAGTTGGAGCCACTGTGTAGAGAGGGGCAGGAGAGGGGATTCAGAGACAAAAAAAATTATAAGAAAGATAAATCTTTGTTTGACACAATAGGCAACCAATAGATAATGTCTAAATTTTGAAAATAATTACATGTGCAAGATAAAAGAAGAGAAAGATAAAAGAACTGAAAGTGATTGTCTCTGGAGTGGGATTCCAGAGTGAGTGTGGAAGGGAGTGACAGAGAACCACTTGCATTTTTATAAGTCTTTTAGAACTATTGGATATTTTACAATTCTGTGCTCATATTACTTTAGTAAAATAAAAATTAAGCAAAGGAAGAATGAAATGAGAAGAAAGTTTAAAAGAATGTAAACCAAAATATTAATGATAGAATATATCTCTGGGTCGTGTGATTATAGCTTATTATTTTTTTCTTTCTTTTTGCTCCTCTGATTTTTCTACAATGGATATTTTTAACAATAAAAAGGTACAATAAAATCTTGGACAGAAAATTTGAGTTCTCTGAGGTCATAATTGTCTTACCTCAGGGAACTCCCCAGGGAGCCATTACAGGTTACTTGGGTCAAAAAGGGAACTGAGGCCTTTGCAGAGATGATACTGTTGTAGAGAGCAACCAAGTAGTAATAAAAGGGCACACCAGGCTCGATTCTAATTCCTGAATCACTCAGTGCACGTCTGATGGTAGGGTGGGGAGTATCAAAATGAATGGAGGATGTAGAAGCCCGGCAATGACTGAGCACTCAGGAGCCCAGCAGCAGGTACCATTTTTCAGATCTATCTGTACAAAAGGCCATGCCTTCTGAGCCTTCGATGCTCCAGTAAGATCTGATTTCAGGTAGAGTCATCTATGATGGGGACAGGTAAACCTCAGTCTCAAAAGGGGAAATTAGAGGACCAGGCAAGCAATTATTCTGTACTCAGTGAGGCCATAGTCTGAGGTCATGGAAGTTAGGACTCTAACATATGAATTCTAGGAGGACACGGCCACACATTGATATGCATGGTACCACCTGGATTCGGCTTCAACCAGCAGTGAAGCCAATTTCAAGAAGCTGAGTAAAGCAGAGACAGGATAAAAGATCAAAGCTGTACTACTCTCTCAAGGATAGTTGAAGGGATGGCATTATCCATTTGATTTCAGATGTGACATGGGAGTGTGTAACAGTGTGATAGCACAAATAAATTCTGAGTTGTTGATTGAGGGTCAATAATTATTGATTGGGGCTGAGTGATCTTGGGCCAAGGCTCCTCAAGGGGCTGGGGCCCAAAGCTATAGAGTAATAAACAGAGATTTTGCTTGGGTGTCCACTCTTCTCTGTATAACTCTCCCAAAAGCCTGGACTGTGGCTACTGGACCAAGGATTTGGGGATCCTGGGTCCCCACAGTTGCTATCTCAGCCTCTTGTACAGGAGATGTGACCTCTAGACTCCTGTGCTAATGTCTCCCAAGTGATCTGTAGCAGTTCCACAGGTTTCTGGATTAGAGGTCCAGGCTGGGCACAAAGCCTTATTTTCCAGACTCTCTTATTTTCACTCTAGCCTGAGGAGATGTACACAGTAACCCTTTCAGCCTGCTATTCTTGACAGATAAACCCTGGAGAAGTGCAGCTTTTGGGTATGCTGGATGTAAAGCTTATCTGCTGCCTCTGTCCCTACATCTCATCTCTATACTGCTACCACCTTCTATCCTCCATTCCATTACATAGTCTCAGTATTGCACAAGACAAGCCTGTACAAGCATACTTGCTTTATTGCACTTTGCATATATTGCATTTTTTTACTAATTGAAGGTTTGTAGCAACCTTGCCTCGAAGAAGTCTATTGGCACCATTTTACAACTACATTTTCTCACTTGGTGTTTCTGTGTCACATTTTGGTAATTCTTGCAATATTTCAAACTTTATTACTATTATTATATTTATTATGGTGATCTGTGATAATTGATCTTTGATGTTACTAATTGTAACAGCTCAGATAATGGTTAGCATTTTTGAGCAATAAAGTATATTTTAATTAAGGTATGTACATTGTTTTCTAGACATAATGGTATTTTACACTTAATAGAATAAAGTATGGTGTAAACATAACTTTTATATACACTGGGGACCCAAATAATTCATGTGACTTGCTTTATTGCAAGATTCGCCTTATTTTCGTGGTCTGGAACAAAACTCATAGTATCTCTGAGGTATGCTTGTATATAATTTAAATAGCAATTTTGAAATATAATTTTACTTGCAGTGGTAATATATTCTGCAGATTTTCTTGTGGCTTACTTAGAACATTGTCCCCTTACCCTTGGAAGTTGGAAGGAATTTTTCACTTGGAGCCATATATCTAGATTGGACAAAGATAAAGCTAGCGGGCTTTCTGCAGTCTGAGTTTCCCTGAGGTCGATTCCATCTAATTCAGCTCCAGGCAAAAACTCCTTGGTGATGATCAGCTCATACTGTTTGTATTGCTTCTTTTAAGACTTCTGCAGAGACTTTTAGAAACTATTTTTCTGGTTTCTTTCATGGCAGGTCATTCCTTACTGAGCATTTTCTCAGACTTTTTATAATTTATCCTAGCCCCAGTGTTTTACTAATTCAGGAGCTGATTCCATTTGAGAATTTCCCAGGCTGTTTCACTTCCCTCCTGCTCTCTCCCTCGCTGCTGCCTCCCTCCACTAAGTCACATCACTAGTTGGCAAGCTGAAGGCTGTTGAGACAGCACAGATTTTCATGTCCTTCCACCCTGGGCTCTTTTCACCTCAGAGAAAGGTTTGCTGACTCAACACTAAAAGCCATTTCACCACTTGCCTCTAAGCTTT
>NW_006434369.1:16335174-16358334 GCF_000325575.1 Pteropus alecto
CAAAGTACTGGATCAGGTAAGAGCACTTGAAACTCCACAGTGCTGAGAAAGGTAGAGGTCACATTCTTGCATCAATATCTGTTATTTCTCACTTTCTCCATTAAGGTAACTTTCCAAAAAAACCTTTCCCAAGCAGTAAGAAACCTCCTTATATTTTACAATGAGAACCTAAAAAGGAACAAGGACTTCTCTGCTGGCATACTTTTGTCTAGGCAAATTTGAGCATTGAACATCTGTTCAACTTGGAGCTCTGAGATGGAAGTGTCTCAAAAACCTACTGTTGCCCTGACACATTTAGTACCTCTAAGAAGTTTGGAGCGGGAGAGTAAAGCAAACTTCAAGGACAAATAGAGTCAACATTGATATTGAAAATAAGACTGCACTTCTTTCCTATCACAAGGACTTAAGTATATACCCTTGTTGAACTTCTTTTTCAATAACTGGGACTTAGAACTGAGCTCCAGTTTTGGGAGTAGATGCTTCTCCAGGGATGCCTAAAAAAACTCTGCTAATGAGGATTGATATAAGTCTAATTTTCCCCAAACCACATCGGTCTTGGGACATTAAGGACTTGGGTGACGATCCCAACAGCTACCCTCGTCCCCCAGTTATCCTCCTCATCCTCTCCTTATGGACTCCAGATGTTTCTTTTAGCTATTTTTGCTTTTCACTTTTCAGATAATTCTTTATAACCCCTTGTGCCCTGCTGGGCCTCTCTTACTTCTAAAATTCAAGAAGGATTGCCTTAAATTGTTACAGTTCTTTCAGCCAATGAGTGTCTGGCTGGCCTTTGAGTAGCATAAGTTGGGCCCTCTTCTGGCTCAAAGGTCCCTTTAAGTTTTCAGCTTGGACATAAAAAGTCAAAACTAAAAACAGACCCAGGTATGGGTCATATGCAAATAAAAGAGTAAGCACATCATCAAAGATTACCCTACAGAGAAATAAATTGAGACCAAGGACTGAGTTAACAGCAGATACCTATAATCTGGATGAAGCTGATGTGATCCTCTGAACCCAAGGGCAGTCTGAGATCTGAGATGACAAGGCTTATAAAGAGGCAAAAGAAAGGAAGAGCAGCCAGTGCATGGTACAAAAAATACAGGTCTCTGAACCTAGTATCTGACAGCCCCTCCTCTGATGGCCTTTGAGTAATCTAGCCTGTCTACAACCTCCAATGTGGCCCAATAAATCAGATTTATAAATCCATCTGTTTAGAAACATCAAGCACTGCTGGAGTGACAACACCCACTGTGCATGTAAAACCATTCCTCCATAATGCAGGCCAGTTTTCTAAGCAAGAGTGTTTGTCTTCCAGCTCTCACGGATTATTTATTAAATAATTGCTTATTACTTAATAAATTATTTATTAAATTATTTATTAAATTATTAAATTATTTATTAAATTATTAAAAATTTATTGAAAAGTACTAGAATGCATCATGTGATTCAAGGAAGTGTCAAACAGCAAGCTATAAGAAAAATGGAGATGTATTTGGGCCTTAGAGACAATTGAAGTCAGAGTCTGGATGTCCCCAAGACTCTTCATCTCTATCTGTGCCTCCCTGCAGTAGCCTTCTCTCTACCTCACTGCTGGATAGCTTTCGCCACAGGGCAAGAAACAACTTTGGGGCAATTAGGGCAGAAGAGAAGACTCTTGAGAAGATCATGCCAGCACAGAGCAATCAGGGTATTTATAGAGTCATCAAGAAGTGGCTGGATTTGTTTAGTTTATTTTATTTAAAGAAGAGAATGTATATATTTTTTGAAGATTTCCATTAAAAATGGTGAAAAAATAAAGATTTATTTCTTTGATTTCTGTGAAACTGTGCTTTCCTGATTCTCTTCTCTATTTATTTTTAATTAAGGAATGCAAAAAAGCACTTACCACATGCCTTACGCCTAAGAGTGTGGTAATAGAAGACAAAGGTAAAGAAGCATCTGGGATCTCGGGAGTTCACTTTTGGACTTGTTGAGTCTGAGAGTCTTATGAGACTTCTCAGGTCCTTAAAACTCCAAATCTACCCTCCTACCAAGTACAAATAAGCAACAGGAAAAATGACATCATTTCTTCATTCATTTATCCATCAAACATTTATTGACCACCTAAAATGTTCAGGTATTGGGAATATAGCACTTATCACAATCTCTACTTTTAAGAACTTACCAACTAGTAGAGATAAGCTAACAATGGAATACAGCATGGTGAGATTATGTGCTATATGTAAGTACAGTAAGAGAGCTAAAGTAAATTTCCTTTTTTACTCTTTGACCTAAAGCTACACCTAGCTGGAAGAAAGATTGATTTTAAATCTGTTTTTAATGATGAATTTAAATATTATGGTATTCCTGAGGTCATTTTTCTTATGACCCCTAAACTGTATATTTTCAACTCTCCAGAGGTCTTCAGTTTTCACAATATAAAGACATGAAATTATAAAAAAAAAATTCTTCCTCTGTAATTTATTTTAGTTTTTTTTCAATTCAATAAGTATATTTACATTCACACATGTATGTATATCACATTTATGAACACCAAGTAATGGAAGTGAGTTTGCAAATAGCTGCAATAAACAATAAATTGGTGAAAACATAATTTGATAGAAAGATAAACTGTTAAATGAACCCCAATCGCCCCTACGACTGCCATATGCCCACCAGAGCAGCACTGGGAGTGTATCCTAAGCAAGAAATCTGGAAATTCCTCCTCGATCTCTCGCCAACTTCTTCTTGCTGTTTCCAGTCCTGGCCCAGAGGATAATTTCTTGTATCTTCACAGATATACACATCTCTGCAGTCACCTGTTTTCAAAAAATGATGCTGCCAAGTTTATCCTGAGAAATGTACTATGAAAATGTCTCTTAAACCATGATGCATGCTATGAAGAGTAGAAAGCAGTGTGAAGGGAGAGCCTTTCTAGCTGCTCCACATTCAGGAGTGGTATGTGCTCTTGGTGGACAGCTGCTGCTCTCTAACTGAGGGCACACAACTATCTAACTAGTGTCCAACTGGTGGCCACTAAACACGTCTTCTAAATGTTTCCATGGTACCTTGCTGTGAATGCTAATTTTGTGTCAACTTGACTGGACCACGATGTCCAGATATTTGGTCAAACACTATTCTGGATGTTTCTGTGAAAGAGTTTTTTAGATAAGTTTAACATGAAAATCAGATTTTGAGCAAAGCAGATTATCCTCTATAATGTAGGTGGGCCTCATCCAATCAATTGAAGGCCTTAATAGAACAAAGACTGATCTCCTCCGAGCAAGAAGGAATTCTACCAACAAACCACCATTGGACGCAGATTGAAACTCTTCTCTGGGCCTCCAGCTTTTGGGCTACCCTGCAGATTTTGGATTTCCTAAGCTTCTGCAATCACATGAGCCAATTCCTTAAAGTAAATCTCTCTCTCTCTCTTCAATCTCTCTCTCAATTTCAAAGATATATATTTTGTTGGTTAATATGCTTGACTTCTCTTCAGCAGTGTTTTCCAGATATTTTGACCCTAGGACCCGCAGTCAGTGCTCACTGACCTAATTCCTGCATGGTTTCTGAAACCTGCCATTTTGTGGAGCAGAGGAAATGTGGGAAGGAGTTGGGCAGCAACAGTGAGTCCCTCCCTCAGACCTTCTGTGACCCTTCTATACTCCCCAGTGGCTTCCAAACATGCTACATTTCATTTGAGAGAGTGGCAGGGAGACCCTATGATGAAGAGTTCCAGTCCAACCCAGACCATCCATACGGGACTGATGAGTGTGTTGGTCCCTTGCCCCTTCCTCATGTACCAGCATTTATTGAGCACCTACTTCAACCCCACTGGTATTGGAACAATGGACACAGGCATTAATAAAACACAGCCGCTTCTGGTGGGGAGGCAGAATTTCATGTTTCTTTTCTTTTATTCTTTCTCAAAACAGGAAACGTTATCCACACATGAGAATTTCAACCATTTTTAATCCTTTCAGAAACAATTTACAGAGAAAGCTATAGAAGAAAAAGCTGTAGGTCACCAACTGGGGACTGAATTTTGACATCCCCTAGCCTCCAGGTAGCCATACACAGATACGTAGGAATTTAAGTGCTGAAGAACCAAAGGCATTTTTAAAGATAAATAAAGCAATGTTTTTACTGACTGCTGGTAAATGCACCTTCTGTCTAATCCCTGAATAGCCAACAAAACTTTTAGGTTCTTGAAAGTGAGGATTTAAAACAAGCATAAGGCTTTTCAAGGTTTAATTTTTTTTATTATTTTAGTCAAAATAGAGCATTAAGGCTTCTTTTTAGAGAGGAAAATGTGGTTCAAAGCTTTTGGTTCCCTGTAGAAGACACTGTACAACTGTGTAATTGTATTCACACCATCGTCAATAGGTAGCAGCACAGGGACTTCTGTGACTTCAGTCCATTACTTTTGGAATGGATTGGGGAAGACAGTGTAGGATCACTGTCATTTATTATAGTATAAGTGACTGTGCTGCTTTTCCTTTTGGCATTAAATATATCAAACCACCTATTGATATGAAAAATAAATACCCTCAAGGGTATAATTATCAACTGAATCCGTGGGCAGGAGGAACATGGTAATTTGATAGATTCCAAATGCTTTTTGTCTCACTTGTGTGGCATTTCCTTCTTAAATGGTAGTGATATCCCAGTTTTAGAGCTGTTAGTTTTCTTAATGTGTGTTTTCATAGCCCCATTGTCCCAGGCACCCTCAGATCTGAATTACAGCTCAAGAGTATTCACTGCCCTCTTCACAGACTGTCTTTGTACAGCTAAGTATGTTGTCCCCAACTTCCTGACCTGTGTCCTAAAGAGTCTTTCTAAAAAAAGTCACACTGGTGAAATCCTCTCACTATACCCCAGTGCCTCCTTCAGACCTCTCCCCAGCCAACTCACATTTCCCAGTGGCAATCTTGTTGCTCATCAACCAGGCTCACCTCATGCTCTCAGCAGGAGGCTTATTTGACAGCAATCAACAGGCCTGGGCTGCCACACCTCTGAAGAAACTTCCCATATCAGGCAACCAGCCACGGCCAGAGCTGCAGTATCTCTTGAACAAAATTGGGGATCTGTAAGCCCAAGGTGGGCAGCAGCTGGTCTCAGTGTGATCTGAGACTTTTGTGAGTGCCCACAGGCTTAGCACTGGCACCATATCTAAATCTGTATTGGCCAAGTGAAATCTGCTTGCATTACCCTGGTGACTCATGAATTGCTGGAGTCAAATTTTTGGCTGCATAACCCAACCCTCTCTGCAAAAGGCTCTTTTAGCACCCATCAACAGGTCTTGGTTTGAGCACCTCTAGAGTCAATCCTGGTGGCAGGCAACCAGCCCTCGCTGTAGTATTTCTTGAACAAAGATTGAGTGTCTGTGGGCCCAAGGTGTGATCTGAGACTTTTGCAAGAGGCCACAAGTTCAGCACTGGCAACAAATCTGAATATGTATAGGTTGAGTGAAATCTGTTCACTTTACCCCAGTGACTCCCTGGGACTCCACCCAACCCAACTTGAGTACCACCCAAAAGCTCTTTCAGCTGCTGAGCCTTTGGGGCAGCTGGCAGGCAGCCTCGGGCCTTGAGGTTCCCTGGACTTTCTGCTAGACCACCCCAGGCATGGTCTTTCCCACTTGTCTCCAGGTCCAGGACAAGTAGTGACCAATCACTTATCATTTTGTAGCTCCTACCAGGTAGCCCCAGGTGGTCATAGGCAGTGACTAACTTTGGCCTGCACAGGAGCTACTACTCCCAAAGGGCCACAGAATCAATATACCCAAAGGCAGACATCGACCACACCAGAGTACCACATGATTTCCCCAACAAATGGCACAACCAAAGGGTTGTCTCAACAGGCATACGAATCAACTGGAGTGAATTCGACTCATGGGGCCAGGCCCCAATACAGCAGTACAGTCCTCACAGCCAGTCAGCCTGAAAGTCAGTCTCATCCACTGACATGCTGACAGCAGTCAAAGCTTAACTACAATGAGAGAGCACATGCAACTCATACAAGTGACACAGCTAGAGCTCCTAGCACAGGTGATCAGGAAGATTGCACCACTGGGCCACACAAGGCGCACACTACATAAGTTCACTTGGCCAAGACTGGGAGACGTAGCAAATCTACCTAATACATAGAAACAAACATAAAAAGACAACTAAAATGAGGAAACAAAGAAACATGTCCCAAATGAAACAACAGAAGAAAATGTCAGAAAAAGAACTAAACAAAATGAAGGCAAGCAATCTACTGGATACAGAGTTCAAAACACTGGTTAGAAAGATGCTCGATGATCTTCGGGAAGAATAAACGATCTCAAAACTTCAACAGAGAGATAGTAAGCATAAAAAAGGACATAAAAAAGAACCAGTCAGAAATGAAGACTACAATGACTGAAATGAAGAATTCACTAGAAGGAATCAACAGCAGATTAGATGAAGCAGAGAATCTAATCAGCAAGTTGGAAGACAAGGTAGCAAAAAACACCTAATTGAAATAGCAAAATAAAATAAAATAAAATAAAATAAAATAAAATAAAAGAGGAAAGTTTAAGAGATCTCTGAGACAATTTCAGGTGTAACAACATTTGCATCATAGGGGTACCAGAAGGAGAAACAAGAGTGCCAGGGATTGAAAACCTATTTGAAGAAAAAATTATGGAAAACTTCCCTAACTTGGTAAAGGAAATAGGCATACAAGTCCAGGAAGTGCAAAGAGACCCAAACAGGCCTACAACAAGACACATCATAATTAAAATGGCTAAGGTTAAAGACAGAGAGAGATCCTAAAAGAGGCAAAATAAAGGCAGCTAATTACTTACAAGGGTACTCCTATAAAAATATCAGCTGATTTTTTTATATGGACCTGTCAATAATCAATTTAAATGTAAATGGATTAAATTCTTCACTCAAAAGACATAGAGTAGCTGAATTAATAAGAAAACAAGATCCATACATATGTTTTCTATGAGAGACCTAATTCACGTCAAAAGATGAAAACAGACTAAAAATAAAGGAATGAAAAAGATATTTTATGCAAATAGAAATGAAAAAAAAGCTGGGGTAACAATATTTATGTCAGACAAAATAGACTTTAAAACAAAGGCTATAACAAGAGACAAAGGACATTATGTAATGATAAAGGGATCAATGCAATAAGAAGTCGTAATCCTAGTAAACATTTATGCATCCAACATAGGAGCACCTACATATATAAAGCAAATATTGACCTATGTAAGGGAGAGATCAACAGTAATACGGCCATGGTAGGAGTCTTTAATACCCCATGACACCAATGGACAGATCTTTCAGACAAAAAATAGACAAACAAACAAACAAACAAAACAGCAGCCTTAAATGATGCACTAGACCTCGTGGATTTAATTGATATTTTAGAGCATTTCACCCCAAAGCAGCATAATATACATTCTTCTCAAGTGCTTATGAAACATTTTCCAAAATAGATCACATTAGGCCACAATAAAAGTCTCAATAATATTAAGAAGACTGAAATCATATCAAGTGTCTTCTCCAACCACAATGGTATGAAACTAGAAATCAAGTACAAGAAAAAAACTGGAAAATAAACAAACATATGGAGGCTAAACAACAAGTTACCAAACAATGAATGGGTTAACAAGATCAAAAAAGAAATCAAAAGATACCTTGAGACAAGTGATAAAATCTATGGGACACAGCGAAAGCAGTTCTAAGAGGGAAATTTATAGCAATGCAGGCCGACCTCAAGAAACAAAAATAATATAAAATAAACAATATAATCTTACACCTAAAGGAACTTGGAAAATAATAGCAAACAAAGCACAAAGTGAGTAGAAGTAAGTAAATAATAAAGATCAGAGCAGAAATAAACAAAATACAGCCTTAAAAAAACAATACAAAAAATTAATAAAACCAAGAGCTGTATCTTTGAAACGATAAACAAAATTGATAAACCTTTAATCACTTATCAAGAAAAAAAGAAAGAAGACCCAAATAAATAAAATCTGAAATGAAAGAGAAATAACAACCGACTCCACAGAAATACAAAAGATTATAAGAAAATACTACAAGCAATCATATGCCAACAAATTGGAAGAAATAGATAAATTCCTAGAAACATACAATCTCCCAAGACCGAGTCAAGAAGAAAAGAAAATCTGAACCAACCAATTTCTACTAACGAAATCAAATCAATAACCAAAAAACTCCCCAAAACCAAAAGTCCTGGACCAGATGGCTTTATAGGTGAATTTCACCAAACATTCAAAGAATTAACACCTATTCTCAAACTATTCCAAAAAATTCAAGAGGAGGGAATGCTCCCAAGCTCATTTTATGAGGCCACCATTTCCTTGATTCTAAAGCCAGATGAAGAAATTACAAAAAAAGAAAATGATAGGCCAATATCCTTGATGAACATAGATACAAAAATCCTCAACAAATATTGGCTAACCAAATCAGCAATATATTAAAAATGTCATACAACATGAATAAGTGGGATGTTTTCCTGAGATGCAAAGTTGGTTCAATATCCATAAATCAATTAATGTGATATACTGCATTAACAATTTAAAAGATAAAAATTATATGATCATATCATTAAGTGCAGAAAAAGCATTTGACAAAATCCAGCATATATTTATGATAAAAACTCTCAGCAAAGTGGGAATAGAGAGAACATATCTCAACATAATAAAGGTCATATGTAACAAACCTACAACTAACATCATATTCAATGGTGAAAAACTAAAAGCATTTTCCTTAAGATCAGGAGCAAGGCAAAGATGTCCACTTTCACCACTGTTATACAATATAGCATTGGAAGTCATAGCCATAGCAAACACACAAGAAAAAAAAAGGTATCCAAATTGGAAAGGAAGAAATAAACTATCAATTTTTGCAGATGACAGGATACTATATAGAGAGAATCCTAAAGATTCCACCAAAAACAGTTAGAACTGATGAATTCAGTAAAATAGCAGGATACAAAATTAATATTCAGAAATAGGTTACATTTTCATACACTAATCACAAACTATGAAAAAGAGAAATTTAAAAAAATACCCCATTTACAAGTTCATCAAAAAAATTAAATATCTAGGAATGAATTTAACGAAGAAGATAAAAGACCTCTAAATTATCAGATATTGAAGAAAGAAACTGAAAAAGACACAAATAAATGGAAGCATATATTGTGCTGAAAGATAGGAAGAATTAACATCATTAAAATGTTTATACTACCCAAAGCAATCTATAGATTTGATGCAATACCTATCAAAATACCAATGGCGTTTTTCACAACTAGAACAATAATTCAAAAATTTACACGGAAACATGAAAGATTCTGAATAGTCATGCAATTTTGAGAAAGAACAAAGTTGGAATGTCACATTACCTGATATCACACTATAGTAAAAGGCTGTAGTAATCAAAACAGCATGGTACTGGCATAAAAACAAACATATAGATCAATGGAATAGAATAGAGAGCCCAGAAATAAACCAATGCCTATATGGTCATTTAATCTGTGACAAAGGAGTCAAGAATATACAATGGGGGTAAAGACAGTCTATTCAATAAATTATATCAGAAAAACTGGACAGACACATGCAAGAAAATGAAACTATACCACCTTCTTATACCATATACAAGAATAAACTCAAAGTGGATTAAAGATTTAAATGTAAGACCCAAAACTATAAAACTCCTAAAAGAAAACATAGGTAGTAAACTCTCTGACATTGCTCTTAGTAACTTTTATATATATATATATTTCCTTGGGTAAGGAAAATAAAAGAAAAAATAAACAAAAGACTACATCAAACTAAAAAGTGTTTGCACAGCAAAGGAAACCATCACCCAAACTGAAAGACAACCTATTGAATAGGAAAGATATTTGCCTATGATACATCTGATAATGGGTTAATGTCCAAAATTTATGAAAAACTCAGAATTCAACACCATGAATGCAAACAATACAATTTTAAAAATGAGCAGACCTGAATAGATATTTCTCCAAAAAGAACATACAGATGGCCAAAAGACATATGAAAAGATGTTCAAGGTCACTAATCATCAGAGAAATGCAAATTAAAACCACAAAGAGATATCACCTCATACCTGTCAGAATGGCTATTATCAATAAATCAAAAAACCGTAAATGTTGGTGAGGATATGGAGAAAAGGGAAACCTCGTACACCATTGGTGGGACTGTAAATTGGTACAGCCACTATGAAAAGTTTGGAGATTCCTCAAAAAATGAAAAATAAAACTACCTTATAACTAATAATTCCACTTCTGGGTATTTATCCAAAGAAAACCAAAACACTAATTTGGAAGGAACTATGCACCTTTATGTTCACTGCAGCACTATTTACAACAGCCAAGATATGGAAGCTACCTAAGTGCTCATCAATAAATGACTGGATGAGGAAGAGGTGATATTATGACATGGAATATTACTTGGTCAATAAAAAAAAAAATGAAATCTTACCATTTGCAATAACATGGATGGATCTAGAAGGTATTTAGCTAAGTGAAATAAGCCAGACAGAGAAAGACAAATACCATATGATTTCACTTATATATGTAATCTAAGGAACAAAATAAACAAACAAAATGAAAACAGACTCATAGATACAGAAAACAAACTGGTGATTGCCAGAGGGGAGAGTGGTTGAGAAGTTGGGTGAAAAAAGTGAAGGGATTAAGAAGTACAAATTGGTAGTTAAAAGGTAGTTATTGAGATGTGAAGTACAATATAGGGAATATAGTCGATAATATTGTAATAACTATGTATAGTGCCAGGTGGGTACTAGAGTAATCGGAGGGATAACTTTGTAAATTATATAAATATCTAATCACTATGGTGTACACCTGAAACTAATATAAAAAACAATTTTAAAAAAAGAACAGTACACAATGTTTGTTTCCTGTGCCTGGAGGTGACTCGATAACCCTCTCTTAGGGATGCTGTAGAGATGGAGAAGGATGGGTATTGGGTTAGAAGACCAATGTCCCTTCAAAGTCAAGGATTTCATCACTCATAAAAACACTTGGCTATGACAACAAACCAGAGATCCACAATGCCTCATAAGAAGCATTACTTAAGAATATACTCCTGAGAGAAGGCTACAGTTTTTATCACCAGCCTTGGGTAAGAATTGCTGCATCAGCCGACCTCTTCCTTTAGTATCCATTCCTGCATCCACCCTTCCTTTAAGGCCTTTATCCCTGCCATAATTTCACATTTATTTGTGTGTTTATTTCATCAATGTCTGCCTCCTTTCCTGGTATCTCCACAACTTTGCACACAGTAGGAGCTCAATGGTTGAATGCATAATGACATGAATGTCTGCCTCAGCCTTATTATCTTTCACAGTTGAAAGCTACCTGCCAGCCTATGTATCTTTGTGCCCATTTTTCAGTTCAGCAAGCTGCTTCCAGCTTTCCACATCTCAACTTTACACTTAACAGGAGAGCTTGGGGGTTCTAGAGCAGCAGTGATCCATTCTTTGAGCAAAGTTCATTCCATCAAACTTTACAGTTTATGATCTGCTAAAACAGAAGACTTCTCTTTGGCATGTTGCATTTCACTGACTGCAGTGCTTTAGACTGCCACTTCTATTCAAGAGAGAATTCTTCATGTCTGCAGCAGACACACAAACCTTTCAATCTTTTATTAAAATTCATCACAACACTGCCACTCTTATAACACTTCCAAAATTCTTAGATTGGTGACTTTGCCCAATGAGACTGCATAAACCTTTGTAGCCAGAGGACAGCAAGGCAGAGGGCATTTACCAGGACACTGTACAGTGCAGCGGGGAGTGTGCCAGCCAGAGTTAGCTAATGTTAGTTAGGATATGACCTTTGATAGGTTCTTTCCTTACTTGTTTGCTTTAGTTTCCTCTTCAGTGAAAATAGAAGGTTTGGCTAGAGAGTGTTTCCACTCTGTAATTATGCCAGGGACATGTGCCCTGAGGGCAACTCCAATCCAAATGAAGTTACTAGAAAGCCCAGTTTTAGAAACTTAGTTGGAGACCTACTTTAGTAGACATATCTTGATCTCTAAAGAAACCAAAAAATTATAGGAGCTTTCACCTAGATTCCTAAAATTCTCCTTAAAATGCTATGCCTGAGTCTTTCACAGACGTATGTCGACAAGGGCCTAGTGGAAATTATTTGTCCGAATGATAATGATCAAGTGGGGCCTTGTCAATTTTTACTTTAACACTTACAGTTTTGAGTTTTCTCAAAAAATTCCAAAGGTCTGCATAATATGAAACAATGGGTACTTTTCCTGAGTCCCTATTTTAGTATCAGGTGCTACAGAGTGAGCCATTTGGCCAATAAATAGGTCAGCCAATCTCCGGCCTCCATAGGCAGAGGTTGCTTTGTTTTTCTAGCTCCCCTTAAAATATTCAGCAACCATAATAAAGTGATAAAAAGTTCACTTCTCTGACATAAACGGCCTCAAAAGAAGGCCAAGTGCTTATGCTGCTGATGGTAGTTGGGAAAAAAAAAGGGGGAGGGGGGTATATAGGTGTGAGAAAATAATGATACCTCCAGAAAGTGGAAGTTGCAGCCAATTACAGCATAGTCATGACTCTGGTCTTGGCACTTGTCTCTGATGGAAATAGACTCACTAAAAGCTCTGCTCAGAAACATGACAGTGTGGCTCAGGACACTATCTAGTGAGGGCTCCAGCCAGAGCCAAAGCTGCTCATGGAGGGAGCAGAAAAACTAGTGATTACATTTTGGACTTATGTTTTACTATATTATATAGCAGAAATTATAGTGTATAAAAGAGGGCAATAAGCTTTTTCTATAAAGGGCCAGATAGTAGATATTCGAGGCTTTGTGGGTATACACTCTTTGTGCCCCCACTGAATTCATATGTGGAACTCCTACCAGTACCTGAGAATGGGTCCTTAGAGGTGATTAAGTTAAAATTAGGTCATTAAGGTGGGCCCTAATCCAATATGGCCAGTGAAATTACAAGAAGAGATTAGGATACAGACGCGCACACAGACCAAGGAGCGACCATGTAAAGACACAAGGAGAAGATAGCCATCTACAAGCCAAGGAGAGAGATTTCAGAAGAAACCCTGCTGACACCTTAATCTCAAACTTCCAGCCTCCATAACAGTGAGAAAATAAATTTTGCTATTTAAGCCATCTCATGTGGTACTTTGTTATGGCAGCCCTAACAAACTAATGCACAATCCCCATTGCAACTATTAGATTTTCCCATTATAGAGCAAAAGGCACCACAGACTAAATAAACAAATGATGTGATTGTGCTCCAATAAAGCTTTATTTACAGAAATGAGTGGGAGCCATAGTTTGTCAATCCTTGATCTAGTATGAGCCACAGTGAGTCCTGTGAATGTCATTAGTCATGCAGTATGTAAAACTACAGGCTCAGTGAGCGGACTAAAATAAAAGTCAAATCAAGTTCACTACACCTGACAACCTCATTTTATTTTTATCCAATTTGCTTTTGGGAAAAACATAGGAATTTTTTTCCTAATAGCATTTGAGGAGATATCATATGGTTTTCAAGGAAAATAATAATTCTAAGTTATTTTAATTAGTAATGAGCACTGTTTGTATATAGGAAAAGCAGACCTAATACCATAGCTTATCACCACAAAAACACTGTCTGTTGGTATCTCTGCTGTAAAGCCTCTTTGTAGGAGAGTTTTCCTCTCAACAGGGTATTTCAGTAACTAGTGTCCCTTGGGTAGAGTTAAAGATCATTGACTCACCAACCTTTGTTGGTACATTAGGATGACCAGGCAAATGCTCTCCTACATAAATACTCTAACATTTTATAATTCTTTTTATCAAGATCCTTATCAACATGTAGTACAATAAAAGTAACCAAGAAAATTATGAAAAAAAAAAAAAACCCACAGAGACCAGCTACTCATAACGGATGAAACGATCCGTGAATAATTTAAAACGGTACATCATTAAACACTATGTTTTCACCCTAGCACCTCATGGCCTTCTAGATACAATGAGAATCCAGAGACAGGATAGATAAAAGAGAATTGAAGATCACATTGGAGAAAATATCAGGGCGATACTTCATCAATGAAAGATGGGTGGGATTTTAACAGTGAAAGGTGGAAGGCATTTTAGATGTGTGAACAATGTGAACACAAGGATGAGGGCTTACAAGGCTTGTAGAGATAGGTGTAGGTTCCAACCCTGGCTGACGCAATCCAGGCTCCCGGCTAAAGAAGTGACCCCAGATCCAGCATATTACATTAGTTGCACTAGTGCGCCTGCGACCAGCTTATGTTAGAATGAATCAGTTTGCTGCACCACACGTGTGTGGTGGAATGCCACTATTGTTCTCTGGCCAATATAAGGTCATGCTGTCCCTGCAGTAAAGGCTTGCAGTCTCTTCTTCATGTCGGCCTCTCTTGTGTTTTTTCAATTGGGCAACTCACCGCCAAAACCTTCCCTCCTTGATCAGCTTGGTGCTGACACTTGGTGAGGCCAGCAGGATGAGGTAAGTATGACCCCCAGTGCTCCAGGAGGTCCCTGGGTGGATGATATATGTCCCCCCATCTCCCCGTGGTATCTCCTAGCCACATATTTGGCTACGTGGATGCCACCGGTGGATTGGGATGCAGTGAAGCCATGTGCAGAGGACGTCAGGAAAGCCCTGGAGATGATGGAGCTGAATGTCCCAACCACTCACCGGGAGGCAGCTGGTCAGAAGGCCTGGATGTTCCTGGCTGTGCTGAGGTAGGCCAGCCTATAGGTCCAGGTTCAGGTCCAGCAGATACAACAACTGCAATGCAAAGAAGATGAGCTGGAACAACGGCTGAGGGCAGTGGAATGCATGCTGCAGGGCCCTAACAGGTTGCTGCCGTTGTCCTGGTTTGGGAGCCCAGTGGTGACACTGCGGTAGGCATGGCTGGTGATATAGCTGCAGGTCTATGTGGAACAGCTATTGGCCCTGGGGGCAAGCTGGCGGCACTCCCTGCCCCAGGCTAAAAAGCATACCATCATGGTCCAATACACTCCAGCCGAACTCCGGGACCTAACAAAGCAGACACAGCAGAAAGCTGAGGAGACAGTTCCAGGATGGCTGCTGTGACTATGGGATGACAAGGCCAAAGAGACTGAATTGTCTCCAGAAGAGACGGCTCAGCTGGCCTTTATAACAGTAATACTATCCTTCCAACAGCCTCTCCAGAATGTGACACGTATGGTATGGGACAATCACTCCTTGATTAACTGTCTCATGTCCACTGCCTGGACAGTGTGGGCCAACCCAGGGGAGCTGCCAGAGACAGTGAGCAGATGGACCATGTACTTAGATCTGGTCCAGATAATTCGAGAAATGGGCATGCGACAGATGATGTTTTGCACCCAGTATAATAGTCTTGATGAAGAGGTATTCACAACTTGTATGACGGACCGGCCTGGCCGGTACTTTTGGTACCATGGCGGCACTGTTGGCCCCTTACGTGGATAAACAAATCCACAAGGTGTTGTCTGCCATGGCTAGGTTAGGGGATGTAGAAGTGAAACATAAGGAGCGTACCACCCAAGTGCATGCTGTACTGCCACCTGCACCCCCAAATCGGCCAGTGTGCTGACAAAAGTAGGGGGACAGAAGAACCCCTAAACCATCTGGCCATGAAGATAAGCTGCAAACAGATGTGATTTGATCTCATGGCAGGGGTAGACCCAGAAAATATTGAACAGCAACCTAATGAAGTGATGCCAGCATTGTGGAATGACCAGCAACTAATTAGGACACCCCTATTCCTGGGAAGGCTGCAAGCCATGAGGTACTGTTGGCCAATTTTCTCCCTGTTAGGGATTCAGCTGGGGCATCCAGTTGGTGGAGGAGCTGGTTGACGAGAGGCCGGGTGTGGAACTGACTATACGTTGGACTCCCCGCAATGTACAAATGATATTAGCCCTCATGGATATGGGTGCCAACAGCATCCTGCTTTACGGGAATCTGGACAAGTTTCCTGGACTCACTGCAACCATAGAATGCTATGGGGGTCGAATCATTCATATGCAACAAGTCCCTGTAACACTGGGTATCGGCAGATTGCCTCCTCAGACATACCAAGTGTACATATCCCCCATACAGGAGTATATTTTGGGGATTGATGCTTTGCAAAGCTTGACTGTGAATACCACTGCTGGTAAATTTTGCCTTCGCATCCGGGTGGTGACAACTATTATTGGGGGATGTCTATACCATGCCCCGTTGGTGTTGCCCCAAGTTACCCGGGTAGTGAACACAGAAAACAGTATTTTCTGCTAGGCAGCCATGAGGAAATAGGTCGCACCATTCTGAAGCTGGAAAAAGCTGGTGTCATTTGTCCCACGCATAGCCCATACAACTCACCTGTGTGACCAGGCGGAAGCCTGATGACTCCTGGCATGTGACAGTTGACTATTGGGAATTGAATAAGGTTACACCTCTAGTACATGCTGTCATACCAAATGTCACAGATATTATGGACCATTTGTCACTTGGACTTGTACAATATAATTATGTGGCAGATTTGGCAAATGCCTTCTTCTCTATTGCCATAGCACCGGAAAGCCAAGAACACTTTGCTTTCGCCTGGGAAGGACGACAATGGACATTCCTCATTCTTTCCCAGGGCTATTTGCATAGTCCTACCCTGTGTCATGGTCTCATGGCTCAAGATTTAGCCAGATGGAAATGATTGCCTGCAGCATACCTGTATCATTATGTTGATGACATAATCTTAACCTCTGGTTCTTATAGAACTAGAAGCAGTGGCAACCAGCCTGCAAGAAGCTCTCGCGGACTGCGGTTGGGCCGTCAAGAAGGACAAGGTCCAAGGACCTGGGTATTCTGTCAGATTCTTGGGAGTTGTCTGGTTGGTAAGACAAAGGTGATGCCGGAGGCAGTGATCTATAAGATATAGGCATACCCCACCCACATACACACACTTGAAACCGTGAAGCAGCTCCAAATCTATTTGGGACTGCTGGGGTTTGGGAGAGTGTTCATTTCCCATTTAGCCTCCTTGATGTGACCCCTGCACTGTCTAGTGCGACGAGGTGCCCAGTGGGATTGGATTCCCAAGACAGAAAAGGACTTTAAGTCTACAAAACAAGCTGTAGTACAAGCCCTTCCATTTCTTCTCACAGTGCAGGTGGATGATGCAGGATTTGGGTGAGGCTCGTGGCAGAAACAAGTTTCCTGGAAGGTATCGATAGGCTTCTGGTCCCAATTATGGAAAGGCACGGAAGTGTGGTATTCTTTGATAGAGAAGCAACTGGCTGCCATATACATAACCCTTCTGTCCAGTGGGGCCATCACTTGTCCTAATCCCTTAATCGTGCAGTCCACATATCCAGTGGAGGGGAGGCTACAGCCTTGGGTGAAGACACCCCATATGGAAGTTGCACAGACCCCTACACTGACCAAGTAGGGGGTGTACCTGGAGCAGCGGGCGCAGTTCTCTGCGAGCCCCCTGTCAAGTCAACTGCACTCCCTATTGGCACCAGTGCAATTTCAAGCAGAGGCCCCTGGCGGAACCTGCTGAGATGGGGGACAACCAAGTCCCTATGTAGAGGGTTGGGCTCCCACCCCTGAGGAAGCCTGGTACACAGACTGCTCGTGCCATGGGCAGCCCCCAACATAGGCTGCTGTGATGTTACAGCCATCCACAGAAACCTTTTGGTATGATACTGGTACTGAGCGGTCCAGCCAATGGGCCAAGTTTCACGCTGTGTGGTTGGTCCTCATGAATGAAACTGGCCCAGCACACATCTGCACTGACAGTAGGACTGTATATCGAGGTCTTACTCTGTGGCTACCCCAGTGGGCTGCCAGGAGTGGATGATAGGCCACAGCCCCTGATGGGGTCAGGGGTTGTGGGAAGACCTCTGGAAGCAGAGCCTTCAACAGGGGCCACCGTATACCATTTCCCTGGCCATCAGCCGTTACAAGCCCCGGGCAATGATGCAGCCGATGCGCTAGCACAAGTCCACTCCACCCATGTACCGCCGATTCCGGTGGACATTGGCCCCTGGCTCAACTGAAAACTGGGACATGTAGGGGCCCATACCATGGAACAGGTAGCGAAGCTATGGGGTCTATCGTTGGCCTGGGCACAAGCACAAGTTGCTGTGTCCCAATGTCCCTGGTGTGCTGAGCAGTACCCGGAGAGACGACAGCTAAAGAGTACCCTGGGGGTGTTACCCCATGGGGCTAAGCCATTCCAGGAATGGCAAGTAGACTATATAGGACCTTTGCTCACAGATGGGGGACACTGCCATGTGTTCACAGGTGTGGACATGGCCACCGGCCTGGGGTTTGCATGGCCAGTGGCCGTTGCTGATCAATGCCATCCTGTAACCACATTGGAACACCTTGCAGCCGTCTATGGCTGGCCCTTATTAATCACCAATGACAGAGGCGCTCATTTTATAGGACAAGAAGTGCAAGCCTAGGCCCTCACCGATGACATGCAGTGGCAGTTACACGTTCCTTATTACCCACAGGCAGCTGGATTGATAGAACAATTCAATAGCTTACTGAAAGACAAACTGTGCACCCTGGGCCCAGGCTGGTGCCATTGGTACACTAACCTCCCACAGGCTGTACGCCTGTTGAATGAACAACCCCAGCAAATAGGATTGTCCCTCCTTGACCCAGTTGTGGCGGGCTAGCCTCAGGCTATCAAGGTGCACCCGGGCATCGCTGCTAAACAGCTCTTGCCCTGGGCCTATCAAGGAGTTTTGCTCTTGCTGGCCCCAGAACCTTTGGCAACAGGTAAACAGGCCACCTGCTCACGGCCTTGGACTATACAGGTAACGCAGGAGCCATGGGTAGCCCTGGTGGAGCCCTGGGGACTCCTGCGTTACCTGTATAGGGCTTACACAATGGGTAGTAGGTAGAACCCTGGATTTGTGTTTGGCCCACACTCTTGTGAATGTCACTCCCAATGACTGCTGAGAGTTCTCTGTTAACAGGGAGTTTTGTCCTTAGCCTCTGACCTATTCTTCTCTATACTGTATTGCTGGTGGAGAACCTCTGGCCTGCTGTCCTTGGAAAACTGTTTGGTAACACAGGCCAGGGGCAGCTCCTCTCCCGGCCACCCTTCTATCTCAAGATGGGCAAATAGCTTGTGTCCTCCTGGAAAAATGGGGCTTGCCCCTAATGATCTTTTTGTCTGCTGTCCTATTGCCCAGGCTGACAATAAGGATCAGTGTCGTGTCTTGGGCTCATGTGTTTGCTGCTGTCCACAATGTTTCCCGCTGCTGGGTGTGTGCTGAATTGCCAATGGAAGCAGCCAAGGGACTGCCATGGCACCTTACTCCAGCCACGGCTGAGAACTGGACGTGGCTGCGTACCTGGAACACCACACCGGAATGGGACCAGTGACAAGAGACCATAGAAGAACTACTCTGACATGACCATCGCAACCCCCCGCCCCTTATAGGCCCCATTCCATTTCCAGTGGGTGGGGATGGCTAGTGGGAGAACGTGTGGAATTGCAGGAACAGGCCCTTCACTGCATAGAGCAAGTGAGATCTGTGCCCAACCATATCGTGGGGTGGCTACTCCCTAAAATGTGTGCTAACACCACTGTTGCTAACATTTCTAAGGTCTGATGAAATGAGTGATATTGTGTCAGTACAATGCCTACCGACTGGTTACCTGCAGGTTATCTCTGGGTCTGCAGGCACTATGGCTGGCCCTACTTGTCCACTGACTGAACCGGTCGTTATACCTGGAGATGTCCATACTTAGGTGGACACATATTATCCACCTTACTCTAATTGCCCCATAATTGGGATCTGGTATATCACCAAAAAAAATGGGTGGCACGATGGTTCTACCCTCTGACGTTATTCGTTCCAGGGGTGAGATCCATAGATGTAGAAATACAGTTAGAAGCTTTAGCTCAACACACAGCACAGGCATTGAACACTACGTGTCAGGCCATAACCCTTTTGATGGATGAAACTATGCAAATGCGGAAAGTAGTTCTGCAAAACCACATGGCCCTTGACCTCCTAACTGCTGCCCAGGGTGGCACCTGTGCCTTACTCCATGTAGAATGCTGTGTCTACATTCCTGATCATGCCAACCAGGCACAGGTAGCCCTCCAGAAAATGGATGCTGAAGTCTAAGCCATTCATGCCCTGGGATAAGACCCCTTGACAACTTGATCGAATTCTTTGGGGTCCTCCTGGAGGTGGACAATAGCTGTCCTCGCCCTTATAGCCTATAGCCTGGTGGTGTTCTGTTGTTCCTTATACTGTTGCTGTGGATTGTGTGTTCAAGGTAATGTCCTCTGGGTCAAATCCCATGGCACAGTTCTGTAGGAGTGGAATGTAGACCACAGGTCTGGCTGATACAACCTAGGTTCGTGGCTAAGGACATGACCCCAGATCTGGCATGTTACATTAGACACAGTAGTGTGCCTACACCCAGCTATGTAAGAATGAATCAGCTTGCTGCACCACACATGTGTGGTGGAATGCCACTATTGTTCTCTGGCCTATATAAGGCCATGCTGTCACCGCAGCAAAGGCTTATAGTCTCATCCTCATGTTGGCTCCTTGTGTATTTTATCAACTAGGCATCTTACCGCCAAAACCTTCCCTCCTCGATCAGCTCAGCACTGACAATGGGTTGGATGGTAGAACCTGTATCCAGAAGACATGGAAGCCAAAACAATGGTTCTCTATTGCTAGTGGGAGAAGAGGCAGGTGAGCAAAATGAACTGGAAAGTTTTCTAAAATACTCATGCCACCATCTCCAACCAGAGCATAACATAAGGAGAAGGAATGATTTGATAGACATTCCAATGTGTTTCTGATGCTCCCACCCTAACACTGATGGGTGACAGGCCAGTGATTTTCGAAGTGTGGTCCCCATGTGTTAGCATTACATAGTAATTTATTGGAAATACAAATGTGCACACTCCATTTCTGACTTACCGAGCTAGAAACTCAGCAATCTGCATTTTACAAGTCCTCCAAGCAAATCTGATGAGTGGTAAAATCTGAGAACCTGGGCAGGAGGCCAGTTCTTTTCCACTCTAGCTGTGGGGTGGGGTCACTAGGGGAGCCTTTAAAGGTTTGATTTAATTGTTCTGGAGTGAGGTACCAGTACACACTTTCAAAAAACTCCCTAGATGAAGTGCATACAGATTGAGAACTCCTGAACAAGATAGTTGAGCCAAATCTACAATGTGGAAAATAATCAAGACAAATATAATGTCCTCACTAGAGCTAAAACTAGGGACTAACACAGGCATACTTTATTTTATTGCTCTTTGCTTTATTGAACTCCACAGATGTTTACAAATTGAACATGAGCAAAAAGATTGACTCATTTTATTGTGGGTTCTCCAATGTATGTCAGTATTCAAATTCTTGTACATGAATGTGTATAGCAGCACTGTTTATCATGGCCAAATGTTGGAAACAACTCAAATGTTCATTAACAGATAAATGATTAAACAAATTGTGGTATATATATATAATAGAATATTATTCATCCACACAAAGGAATGGAATATTGATATATGCTACAATGTGGATGAACCTTAAAAATATTATGCTAAGAGAAAAAAAGCCACTCACAAAAGGCTATATATTCTATGCTTCCATTTATATGGAAATATCCAGAATAGGTAAGTCCACAGAGACCAAAAACAAATTGGTGGTTGCTTAATGGTTTTTCTTTCAGGGTGATGAAAATGTTTTGAAGCTAGATAGTGGTGATGGTTGACAACATTGTGAATGTACTAAATGCCACTAAACTGTATACTTTAAAATAGTTAAAGTTACATTTTATGAATTTTACCTCAATAAAAAAAGATTAAAAATATGTATAAACCCTTCTTAATAAGAGTACACGGTGAAAAGGGACTTTGGGCACATGCTTTGACTGCCAACACTGCATGTGAGTTTGGGCTATTGGTTTTCCCCACATAATCCTATCCCTACTCTCCATATCAAGCAACGAGTCGGGCTTTGCCCTTTCAGGTTGAAGTTCGTGGCTTAAAGTCAAAGTTTTCTGTGAAAGCCTGATGTGTTTGCAGTGGTTATTTCAAGGATTGGTGAAAAAACAGAGGAATTGGGGACAAAGTTTGAGGGTGGCTAGAGAGGCATGCAAGGTATTTATCCCCAGTCCAGGTGGAAAGAGAAGACTTTGGATCCAAAACAAGGTAAGCAAGACCATATTCCCTGGTGGCTCCTTTGGGGAGATAGCAGACTTCCAAGGTGCTGAGAGGTGGGCCCACTCTACAACAACTACTGGAAGCCCCCTGAAACTCATGAAGGCATGATCAATGCAGCTCCCATTATATACCATGTTATGTTGTAGATGAGAGGATCCACCTTCATTTTCTCCCTATAGAGGGAGATGGAGCCCTATTATGAACTAGGGTTGAAATTCTGCTTTAGGCAAGGTCGGAGATTTGAAAGGAATTTAATTTGAATTTAAGTTGATATTTAAACATTAAGAAATGTGAGTTTTCTTGCACTCTCACCCATATTGCATTAATGGAAACACTCTGACCAGAACAAAGTAGTGGAGGTGAAAGTTCAGCTCTACTTCAAGCTGTCAGACTACACTTGGAGTGTTGTGGCTAGGGACATTGATAAAGATAACTAATAACCATTAAAGTTATCATAGTAGCTATCATTTACCACATGCTAGGCACTCTCTTAAGCACTTGTGCTGTTATCTTTGATTGTCTTATCTTACATTACATTATCTTCATGCCATCTTACAATTTTGGAAACTGATTTAACCAAGATAGTGACAGAGCTAGGACTTAAACCTGGTCTATCTGCCCTCAGAGCTGAAACTTTAGAGTAACCAAAATGCTGAGGGTGCTCAAACAGTGTCAGTTAGGAAAAGGCTGGAAAAGAAACTTTTAGACAAATGAAGCTATCATCAAATTCTAGAAAGACCAGCTACCATATGGGTCAAATTACAGCTAATGACTAGAATTGATAAGGAGGCAGATTGTGACTCAACAGGTTTTTTGCATGGAAAATTGAATCCTCTGTAGACTTTTGGTTTGTGAGTGAGTTTTGGTTGTGTTTCTTGATTTTATTTCAGCCAAACATGTCTGATTTTGAATTTTTTAAGGATAAGTGAAATATATATAT
>NW_006434369.1:16358386-16380107 GCF_000325575.1 Pteropus alecto
AGTAGGCATTAATGTTTTTCCACAACTGATCTAGTTTAGACTTCATTCTCTCCTCCCTCTTCCACCTTCTTTTTTTCTCTTTTCATACTCTAGTATTGGTTCTAATAATTGGTTGCTTTTCAAAAAAATCTAAAAGAGCTTTCTAACATTCACATTGATACTGGTGAGACATACAAGAAATGATGCTGAAGAAGCAATGTGGGGTCACACTGTCATAAGCTTTGGGGGCCAGGCAGAAGAAAAGAGAGGACACTTAACACTGAACTGAACCCTGCAGAGTGACAAGTGATGCCTGCATGTTACCAGAATCCCCTTGATGTCAGTGCTAAGGAAGGGAATGCTATTCCATTCATTAGTGGGCACCATCTTGTTCCTCTTCTCATTCACAAATTCCCCAGAGAAGGGGCAGGAGGTGGGAAAAAGGGAGACAAAAGAAAAGGAAAAAGGACAAAAGAGAGACTAGAGGAGGGTAAGAAGGAAAAAAGAAAAAGACATTTGGTATCTACTAGACATTTAACCCTCTATCAGCAAGGAGTAAAAAACAATAATCTTTTCAATTTTTACTTCAGTATATATACACACATGCATACACATATATAAACATGTTAGATATTTATATCTACACATATAATCAATTCAGGGACAAAGGAAAAGTCAACAAGCAGTGAGCATCTCATCATTTATTTAAGCAATGTCTGGCTCTCTCCTCTAGACCATAAAATCATTAGGGTTCACATTATATCTACATTACTGACCATGGAATCTCCAGGTTTAATCTAATGCAAGGCACAGAATAATCTCTTAAAAAATAATTTATTGAGTTGTTTTTCGAGGAAAAACAAAGAGTTACTCCAAGCAAAACCCTGAGGATTATTTAGCATCCCAAAAGAATCACTGGTAGGAAGGTTGCAGAGAGCTTATGTTTTCCCCAGTCCTTCATCTCCACCCCAAGAGCAAGAAGGGGTGAAGGGGTCACCTTCAGAGCTGCAGAGCTTGATTTACCCATAGTTACTCTGAGGTGAGATCTTGTTTCTGGAATTTTATGGACTGTTGTACTCATGTACTGGAAGGTTATCAAAAAGATATGGAATGAAGCCTCCTTTGTTGTTCTATTTGCCTATCTGGTTAGCCTGTTCAGAACAATTAACAATGGCTCACTCACATGTCCAATTTTGCTGTGAGTTCTTTCTAAAGTGCTTACTTATTCTGTGTGTCCCCAGTGTGATGGTTTTTGGAGGTAGGACCTTTGGGAGGTGCTTAGGTCATAAGGGTGGAACACTCATGAATGGGATTAGAGCCCTTATAAAAGAAATCCCACAGAACTCCCGCACTTCCTTCTGTCATGTGAGAACACAGCAATAAGACATCTACGAACTAGGAAGTAGGCTCTCACCAGACACCAAATCTGCCAGCACCTTGATTTTGGACTTCCCAGTCTCCAGAATTGTAAGAAATAAATGTTTGTGGTTTAACCAACCCAGTCTGTGGTGATTTATTACAGCAGAATTAACAGACTAAGAGAGCAGACCCTCAGTTTAGAACCATATATAAAGATAGGCAAATAGAACAATAAAGGAGGCTTCATTCCATATCTTTTTGATAACCTTCCAGTACATGAGTACAACTCTCCGGCATTGCTCTTAGTAATATTTGTTTCCGATATATCTCCTTGGACAAGGGAAACAAATGAAAAAAAACAAACAAATGAGACTACACCAAACTAAAAAGTGTTTGCACAGTAAAGGAAACCATCAACAAAACAAAAAGACCACCTACTAAATGGGAGAAGATATTGGCCTATGATACATCTGGTAAGGGATTAATATCCAAAATTTATAAAGAACTCAACACCAAAAAAGCAAATAATCCAATTAAAAAATGGGCAAAGGACCTGACTAGGCATCTCTTTGAAGAGGATAGACAGGTGGCCCATAGATATATGAAAAGATGCTCAAGGTCACTAATCATCAGAGAAATGCAAATTAAAACCACAATGAGATAACACTTCATACCTCTCAGAATGGCTACCATCAATAAATCAAAAAACTACAAGTTTGGTGAGGATGTAGAGAAAAGGGAATCATCGTGCCCTGTTGGTAGGACTGCAAATTGGTACAGCCACTATGGAAAACAGTTGGAAGGTTCCTTGAAAAAATTATGGCCAACAATTCCACTTCTGGGTAGTTATCCAAAGAAAAGCAAAACACTAATTTGGAAAGATCTCTATACCCCTATGTTCATTAAAGCACTATTTACAGTAGCCAAGATATGGAAGCAACCTAAGTGCCCATCAATAGATGACTGAATAAAGAAGGAATTATACATATATGGAATGGAATATACTCAGCCATAAAAAAGAATGAAATCTTATCATTTGCAACAACATGGTTGGACCTAGAGGGTATTATGCTAAGTGAAATAAGTCAGACAGAGAAAGACAAATACCATATGATCTCACTTATATGGGGAATCTAAGAACAGAATAAACAAAACAGAAACAGCCTCATTGGTACAGAGAACAAACTGATGGTTGCTAGATGGGAAAGGTGTTGCGGGGGGGCCGGGTGCTGGATGAAAAAAGTGAAGAGATCAAGAAGTACAAATTGGCAGTTACAAAATACTCATAGTAATGTAAAGTACAGCACAGAGAATATAGTCAATAATCTTGTAATAACTACATGGTTCCGGGTGGGTACTAGACTTAATTGGGGGGAATTACTTAAGTTATGTAAATCTCTAACCACTATGCTGTACACCTGAAACTAATATAATATTGACAACTAAAATTTAAAATTAAATAAAATTTTTATAAAAAGATTTGGATATTCCAGAATTTATAATAAATAAAATATTGTAGAATAAAAAAAAAATTGAAATGCCAGTTAGACATCTATATTAGTCAGAGTTCTGTAGAGAATAGATGACATACTCGATTTAATTAGGAAAAAAAAAAAGTAATCCTTGAGTACAAAGTGGACCCAAGATGAACTACCAGTAATGTCTGTCTTTGCAACCACCTCCCCTTACTCAAAACTGCAATCTAATGAATGGATCTTTAGTAAATGACAGCTGGTAGAGATGGAAATAAAAAAAAAAAATTGCTCCAAAGGTTATGGTTTTATTATCGGGTAGGACTTTAACCAGTTTTGTATCAAACCTTAAAATCTATTCCAGCATTCTTTTTTACACTGACTCTATAAACCAGTCTTTTAAATTCTTTGTTATCATCCTTCCAGTTCCCTAGTTAATAAGTAAATCTTTGATACATGCACCTTCTGTATTTTTTAAAATTATACTTTGATAAAGATAGCTAATTTCCCACACCCTGCTTTTCTGTGTAAAATATCATAGGCATGAGCCTGAGAAGAGTTTAATTGTATTATGAAAGGTTTCACAATCCAAATCTGCTCACCAGTAAGGGACTTTATAAAAATTCCTTTGAAAGATGTTTCATCTTCTGGAGCCCAGTTAATCTTCCAGTATCTACAGTTTCTGATTTCTGTGATGTCCACTACCTCCGAGGGGCACCTAACTCAGCTTGGGAGATTGTCAGTCTTTGAGAGACTCAGCGCAGGCTACTGACCATCACCTTGGAATTTCCGAAGAAATATTTAGAATAAGTCCAAATTGTTCTACCTGGCCTGCAATCTTACCTCCAACTACACCATTACCAGATCTGCCTGATGAAGCACAAATAATAATGGGCAATCAGCACGAATTAATAAATTTTTGGGGACTTCGACTCAGGACTGAATTAAATCAGGACTCTGATCACTTGCAAGTCGGGTCTTCGGGTCTTTGGTAAGGTCACCTAATTAAGATTTCTGGTTCTCATTTTCCACTTCAGCAAGCTGGGGTAACGGCCTATCATTCCCTCCCATCCGCTCACCCAAGCCCAGCCCCCGCGTGCCGGTGCCGCCCCGCCCCGCCCCGGCTTCCAGCAAACGATCGCGTCAGAGTTCCTGCTCACTTCTTGGTCACTCTCTGCCCTCGGCCCCGCCCCGATCTCGCCCAACCTATCGCGCTCTGGCCCCGCCCCGATCTTGCCCGAACCTACAGCATCCCTCGACCCGTCCTTCGTCATCACCTTCTCCTCTTAGTTTGCCTTTCGCCCTTCACGCTGGAGTCGCCGCCATGGCCCAGAGACTGGCAAAGCACTGGTGTCTGAGTGCCATCAGGAGGTAAGTGCTCAGCTCCATATCCAACGTCTCCAGCTCGATGCTGCGGTCCTTGCGGGAGCCGCCGCCCTCTCTGTTATCCTGTCTCCGTATCAACAAGGTTGTGCTTTTTGAGATTTTTTAAGGCGTGACATCAATCCTTCTGAAATGCGCGCCTTCCTTGTCTGGGCCAGCAGCGATCAAGAGGGACGCGTCCTGAAGCCTGTGCTGCCCTTCTCGCCCCGCAAGTCCCCAGGAGGCCTTTCGCATCGGCGCTCTGGGCGGGTGTGCGTTTCCCATGGCCCCGGGCTTGAGCGCAGTCAGATGACTGCCCTAGGTTGGAAATGTTCTTTGCTAAAGATAGAACATTTAAGCATGCCTTGCTTATTTGCGAACGCTATTGAAACGCAAGAAACGCAAGCAGTTATCATCATGTCAGGTTAAACTGCTTTTTAGAAAATACTTCTGCTGTAATGTTAAATGGCGGGGTACACAAACCGTGTAAGAACCGAAAACGAATCTATGCGTAGGAAACAAGAAACCGCTGGAACATGGTGGTTTGCCTTGAAGTGGTGGAGTTATGAGTGACTTTCCCGATTTTATATATTAAACGGTCATCGTTGTAATTTTTTAAAAACTCACTTTATTTTAAAATAAATAAGTATGCACCATATTTTGTGAGAACTTGCACATTTAGGCCTTCCTTTCATTTTCTACTTGAAACTTGCCATGTGCCAAATTCATGTAGGATGCAGAGTTTTTCCGGAAAAAACAAACAAACAAAAAACAAACAAACATTCAATTACTTAGTATAAAACTTATTGAAGACCAATTTTATTGAATTACACACTAATATTTCAAGGTTTGAACCTAGAGTTCATCATACTTTACGAAAGTTATATTATTGCAAAGAAGGTGATACATTTGCTAGGTTTGGGCTTTAATTATAACTATTATTTTAATCATCTTTGATGCCATTAACTTTATTAATCAGTATCATCATTGTGAGCATCCATTTTTTTGCTTATGACCTGTGCACTGAATTTCCCCTCCCCTCTGCTAACTGTATGAGCTTAAAAACTTACCTGTTTGCTGTTTTCTGCTCCTGCTTGCTGTTTTCTGCTCCTGGTTGGCTGGTTAAAACATAGTGGAGTGAGGAGTGAGTCGTTGTCTACTCAGCTGGGCTTCACAAACTAGCTTCTTCAAGAGGTGGATTTCCCCCCAGGCAGATATCTCCACCTCACTAAGAAAGAAGTGGCTGTCTTGAATGCTAGCAACTGCTCATCTCTCCTTTTGAACATGTCTTATATCTTCATCCATTTTCCCTTTTCTGCCTGTGTGCATTTTGAGACATGCGTTTTCCTGAGTGAAGAAGAAAGGATTGATAATATTTTATACTTAGTTAATTAGTGACTATGGAAGCTGTTTCTGGATGGAGAGACACAAAAGACTACGTTCTTGCTGGGTACTTTACTGGTCTCAGTCTCCTGCTCTCATCTATCTTACATGCCTTTCACTTCTTGCCTGTGGCAAAATTTTCATATCTATTGGGCTCTGACTGCTTTTACATATACAGGCATACGTTGTTTTATTGCACTTTGTTTTATTGCACATCACAGAAAATGCATTTTTTACAAATTAAAAGCAAGAACCTCCACCAGCAGAAAGATTACAACTTGCTTTATTGTGATACTCACTTTATTGCGGTGATCTGGAACCAAACCTGTAGTATCTCTGAGGTATGCCTGTATTTAATTGGAATTGCTACAGATAACGTTCTGGATAGTAGCATCTTGTTCTTTTAAAATTTCTACAGTCAGCTTCTGTATTGATTTCTTATCTGGGGATCATTTTGGAAACCACTGACCATTTGCAGCCAACTTTCTGGGGCAAGTATATGGAAAATATAGAGAAACAGCATTTTGGTATATAAGAGTTGGGAACAATTAGAAATCAGTTTGCCTGTTTGTAGTCCACTGCAGGTCATTAGTTTCCCAGCACTTCAACTGCACGTGAGTGGAACAGCAATGAGAGCCGATCAGAAGGACTTTGAAAATGCAGTGACTCGGGTAAAGTTGTTGAAGGATCCAGGAAATGAAATGAAGCTAAAACTCTATGCATTGTATAAGCAGGTAAATACCTAAAGTCTGATATAATTTAGAAACATTTTGAGCAGATGGTTCCTCGTGTATAGATATGCTGAATGTTTTACTAAAATTCAGCGTTAGTATTTTCAGGGTTTGTTTTACTGCCTTTCCTCTCAAAAAATGTGTTAACTTAAAAATAAAAAGCCAAATTGAGGGGCAACAACTATTTATTTGAGATCACAGAATTGCAATTTGGGGTACAGATTCAGGCAGAAACCCAAATTGTGTTCTGATTACAGGATGAAGGCAAAGGTTTTTTATGAGAAAAGGAAGGGAAATTATTATATGAATAGAGGAAATAAATTTCTATTCGTGCTAACAAACAGTGATTCTTTAGCTATACATGACAGATTACTGATTCTATTTTCAGAAAAATATTCAAAATGACCAGTTCTTGTGATCAGGATGTCTACTTTCTTGTTAGTTTTACAATTGTTTGGAAGATGATATTGCTTTGTCCGAATCTAAAGTTTACTTATTTTGCCAGTTCAAACATTTCGAAGGTTCAAAGGGCAATACGTGCAAGCAGTTTCTCTTCAATGGCTGCCATGCTTCTATTTTAAAATGGATCTACTTATGTCAGCTTTTCATAGTTATATACCTGAGTGTTTGTATATTGGACTTTCAAATGCTATTAAGGCAAAAAGTAACCCATCAGTACCACTCGAGAGTAAGAGGCTTAAAGAATGTAACCAAATGTATAGACCTCATTTGGCTGCTGATTAGAATAAATCAACTGAAAAAATTGTTTTGAGAAAATTGAGGAAATTTGGTTTTGGACTGAGTATTAGATGATGGTAGGAACTGTTGTTAATGATGTCATGGTTATATAAGGAAATATTGATATTTTTTAAGAGTGCATACTAAATATATAGGGGTGAAATAGTATGGTATTCAGGATTCAGTAAAATAATTAAAGCGAAAAAAGAAAGGATGGGAGAAGCAAGTATGGCAAAATATGGTAGTTGTTGAATTTGAGTGATGAGTATTAGGAATTCATTATAATATTTCACTTTTGTGTATGTTTGAAAATTTTTATAACAAAATTTAGAAAACTTAAGTCTTTAAGTTGCAATGTCAGAGGACTACTTTGGGAAGTCAGCCCCTCTGGGCTCCTGTGTATCATCTGTTTTTCTCTTCCTGTGATTGGTCTGAGCTTATCTTACTTTCATATAGGTATGTATAGTAAAAAATTTAACTTTGCCTCAAAAGAGGCCTGGCCTTTGCCCTTGGCTTTTGGGCAAGGTTCCCTTAGATTGCCTATTATCTAAACCTTTGAAATGCCATATCTGATAGTGTCTTTGTTTGCCTGGAGAGTCTAACAGTGTGATATAGAGTGAGGCTTTGGTTATGTATTCAATCATGCCTACAAAATGGAGTCCCAAATGAAAAGTCTGAACACCCAGGCTTGATCCCTGGTGATGATGCTCTATGTATGTTGTCACACATCAATTCTGGGAGAGGACACTGTCCTAACTCTGCAGTGGGGACAGGAGTGGGGTACTTCCCCAGACTTCACCTTATGCTTTTTCTCCCTTGCTGATATTAATCTGTATCCTTTCCTGACAATAAACTGCACCTGTGAGTATAACAGCTTTCAGTGAGCTCTGTGAGTCATTCTAGCAGATTGCCTCCCAGCCTTGCAGTTGACATCAGAAGTAGAGGAATTCTTGTGGACTATATTGCCTCTTAATTTTTCAGGTATCTAATTCTTGCAGTCACTTTTGTTTCTTTGTCATTAGAAAGTCAGCCTCGTTTACTACTGCCTTTGTTTTTGAAAACCTGTTTCTTCCTTCCTGTTTTAGCTTATTATGAAATTAAAATTTTTTTAATGTGGTTATTAAGTGGAATTATAAATTACCATTTCTGAAAAGTAGTTGACTAGGATATTTTATTCATCTCAAAATACTCACTCTATCTACCCTCAAACAAGTCTAGTTGCTTTTTGCTTTCTACTCACATGTCCTTTGGTTCAGTTTTGTAAGGGCCAGTGGCTCCGACAGCCCTACCGTGCTCCTTCAGCTACAACTCTGTTGTTCAATTACCAGAAATCTACCACTAAATTAGTGGTAATTTTTTGTCCCTTTGATTGGGCTTTTAGACTATACTTTGAGTTTCCAAATGTTTGTTGGCTGGTTTGTTACCTTTAGAGATTGTTTGCTTGAGTGTTTTAATGGTATGTGGAAAATGTGGTCATTAATATAAAACTAATGAACTATTAGAATTTTTGAGAAGTGCCTTCCATAACATTTATCTTGCATTCTTTTCATATGCAGGCAATTATAATTTATTTTAGGGATTCAAGCTAATGGCACATTTTCTATTGTTTGTGCATTTTTAACAACAGCATCAAAGAGAAGGCAAGGGGAAAGTTTATATCAATTTATGTACCTTGTGGAAAGTATTTGGGAGGAAAGGCACATTCATGCTAGTTGTACATTTTATGGATCTTAAATATTAAGGCTCCAGTTTGCAGGACATTGGCAAATAATTGCTTCTTTCCTTTCACAGGCCACTGAAGGACCTTGTAATGTTCCCAAACCAGGTGTGTTTAACTTGATCAATAAGGCCAAATGGGATGCATGGAATGCTCTTGGAAGTCTACCCAAGGTAAATTTACTTGTTACTTTGCTTTTATTTTACTTGCTGTACTCCTAAAGGAAGTTGGGTACTTCTCATTATCAATCCATTATAGATGGAGCTTTCAAGAGCTTGATGGAACTCTATTGAATCAGAACCTCTATTCTTTCTTCATTGCAAAGTGCTATTTTTTAGCATAGCAGATTTCTTGAAATGCTTATTGGTTGACTATGGGCTGAAGTTATTTGTGATCTTCTTTTCAGGAAACTGCCAGGCAGAACTATGTGGATTTGGTGTCCAGTTTGAGTTCTTCGTCTGCATCCTCTAGCCAAGTGAAACCTGGAGCAGACAAGGAACAACAGGGAAGTGAAAACCTGGTGGTGACCTCTGAAAACGGCATCACAAAGATCATGTTGAACCGGCCCACCAAAAAGAATGCAATCACCACTCAGGTAGCATTACCTGCCCTAGGAGTTTGTTCTCCTTTTCTTTTCTTCCTTTGTCTCTTATACTTAAAAACTACAGTGTTTCAGCATCATTCTTATTTTCCTAATGTCTTGTTTGATTTGTGCAGGAAGATTAGTAATTGTGGCTACTTAATACAACAAAGTAGGGCATTCATCATTTAGAATTTGTAAGCTTCAGGCAGGTTCTACATGCCCAGAAGGCTTCCCAACTTTCCTAATGATGGAAGCACAGAGAAATTAATATAAATGGGACATACATTGATATGAGAGAATATGCATAGAAATTCTCTAAGGTTGGCATAGACCAGAAATATCCTCAAGTCGTTTAGACTTGAGAGTACTATTCTACCTACATGGAGCTTTATTTTTACAAGTAGAGGTAGAAAAGAGAGAAGGACTTCCTCATAAATAGATCATAACGCAGCTCTGCTTGAAATATGCTACTTCACAAGAGCAACTTTTGTCTTTGAATATGTCATTGAACTAGAATGATAATAAAAGTAAGCACTTCAGTCCTTTCCCCTTAAAAAAAATTATAGAGAATAAATTGGATGTGTAATGCTAAACTGGGAGTAAAATTTGAGAGGGCTATACCCTTTCATTGAGTTTATCATCTGTATTGTAGTAGAAAGAACATACTAATTTAAAATAGTCTTAAATAAGAATTCCATGAAGCTGAATATGTGCCATTCAACTAATAAAACATTTGGTTCTCAAAATGGTGTTTCTTTTTCCCCTGACTCATTTTTGTATTATCATGGTAATAATAATAGTAACACTAGCTACTCTTTACAGAGTACCTAATTTGTGCCAATACTTTCCACACAAAGCTTTGTTTAATTCTCACAAGGAACCTACTGTTGTTATTAGTTAACAATAAAATAATTAGATTAATAACTTGCTCAAATTCACATAACTAATAAGCAGGAAAACCTAACTTGAAACCCTGGTATATCCATCTCCTAATCCTGGCTCTTGCCAGTTACCCTGTCATGCTATGTTATCATAACTATAATAATAATGGAATGACATCCTCATTTCCTTCCTCGATGGAAATGATTTCACCTTTATTCATATATTTTGTAAAGTCCATACATTTTCTTTTTCATTGTCTGTGTATCTGTAAATATCAGCCCTCTTCATCATCCTGTCCCACATTGAAGTCTCATCAGTGGTAGAAACTGCACCTGTTTTGAGCGCATTAAAAGCTATAACAACTACACAGCCAAGATTTTCAGAAATGTTGCTGATTTAAAATATTGGGCTGATTGTCTTTGACTATTGTTACATTGTCTTGGAAATCCCAGCCTTTTAACACTCATGAACGCTTCCCAGACTGCCTGGGACACTAATGTTCTTTCTTGAGGTCCCAACTGAAAAACTACTTCTAGGAAATCTTTCTCTGGCCACCTCTCATCCTGCCCACCCTAGATAAGTATCAGCACCTCTTCTGACCTCTTTCTGCTTTGTACTTCCACTCATTTTAGAGCTATCCCCTGTATTAATTCCAAAAGCTCAAGGACTGTGTCTTATTTGTTCATTTTTGGAAAAAAAGTAGATATATCCCTCAGCATCTACTTTAGCACTAGGTACATAATGCAAGTAATTGTAAAATGAATTAAAACCTTTCAAGTGGATTGGGCAGCCTTTTTGGTTATGTAAATACAACCAACATAAATGTTTGGTATTTTGCAGAGAGTAGGCTTGCAGACTGACACTTAGTGAACGCACTGGGTGATGGTTATCATTTTCAGAGTTTCTTTCTTTTCCTTGTCTTTTCCCTTTCATTTAGATGTATCAGGAGATCATACTTGCACTCAAAGCTGCAAGCAAGGATGATTCGACCATAACTGTTTTAACAGGTAAGACATTTTCTTGGATTTCTTAATTAAATTTCTACTTGGAGGGATTTCCTACTAGATAGGAAAGTGAGTACATAAGCTTTAAGATCTTTTCCAATACTGAGATACTCAAATTCTTAAATATATGAAGAATATAACAGACACAAGATTGATATCTTTATCATGTTAAAAGCAAATGTAAATTGGTAGGAAAAAAAAAAAGTACTATTGATACTAAAATTGGATACTTACTAAAGGGAAAAGTCTTCTACAAGAAAGATAATCTTTGCAATATTAGTTGTAATTGTGAAAATGTAAAAACATCTACATGTGTTGTCATAATAGAATAATAAAACAAATTATAGAACATCCACTAAACTGTATATTGCACAAGCATTAAAAATTATAATTATAAAGACCAATAATAAAGTGTTTAAGATATAATTAAAAAGTTAATTATATTAGTATTGTGATTATAACTGGAAAATATGATGGATGCCCATGACATGGACTGATGAGAACATGGCAAATGAAAGTCATTGGATTTGGAAGGGGTACCATACATACTGGGCCTCAGGTCAGGACTTAGATCAACTTGAGCTTAAGTCTTGGCTTCACTCCTTCCTGTCTGTGGGTGATCTCTGCTTCCTGAATGGAAAGACAGTGTTTTACTAACCCCATTGAATGGCTGAGATGAGACATGAGATAAGGCAGGTAAGGGGCATGGCACACAGCAGACACTTGATAGAAGGTAGCTATTACTATTTGTTGGCATGGCAGAAGCAGAAGTGATTTTGGTTTCTTTTAATTTTCATTAAAATTTATAAAATAAATATTATCTAGAGATATCAGATAGTTTTTAGTTAAAAAAGGGGTTGGGGAGAGAAATCTAATAGCTACTTGAAGGAATGAATGAAAGGGACAAATTGAAGATGACTTTGGTATTTCATATGCCCAGGTAATTTAGGAGAATGTAGATAAGAAAAAAAAATAGTCTAGAAGTAGCATTGGTTTGATACAGAAGAAGAAAGTTTGATATTTTTAAAATTAACTATTTTTAATAAAAGTATAATATAGGCACATGGTTTTAAAACAATCCGAAGAATATGAAAGGTACGTAATAAAACTAAATCTTATTCTCCCTGGAACCCCAATCCTGCTCCCTAAAAAAATTCAGTTTTCCTTAATACCTTCCAGAAACTGTGTATATATATAAAAACATGTGTGTTTATTTCCCTCCACTTTTTTTAAAAAAAAAACAGAAAAGGATGCATGTAATGCACAGATATTATACCTATCTTCCTTTCTTAACTATCCTGAAAAATTGTTCTGTTGGTACATACACATCTAAGTTTTTCTCTTTAGTACTACAAAGTATTAAGTTTTTTTGGCTTCCATAGTTTATTGCATTATTCTGCTATTGATGAACATCTAGATTGTACTAGTCTCTTGCTATTAAAATAATGTTGCAATGAATATCCTTTGATGTATGTCTTTCAGCTAACATGCAAAATAATCTATAGGCTGTGTTCCTGAAAGTAAAATTGCTGAGTTTAATAACAATGATAATAATAGCTAATACATATAATACTTTCTGTTTGCCAAGCACTGTTCTAAGCACTTTAATTCTTTTTAAAATTTTTTAAAATTTCTTAATTTTTCTAAGCTTCCTCACAACAGCTCTATGAAGCTAGGCCCTGTTCTTATTCTTATTTTACAGATGAGAAAATTGAAAGATTAAGTTTTAATAAATAGTGCTTTTACTAGTTATTTTCTACATATTTTTTACTTTGGGTTTCTGTTTCCTCTTTGATCCAAGCATTGCATAAGTAATAGTTCCTTTAATTTCCAGAATATTTTTGGGGTTTTCATTTCTGTTATTAATTCCTAGCATTAGGTATTATAATCAGAGATCAGTTTTCTGATTTTATTTTTTTAGACTCTATTAGAATTTAGAGTATATTGCTGTCTATTGAAATCTCTATCTTGAAGATAAAGAATTGGAAAATGACCAATTTTGTATATCATCCAGAGGCACTTCAAAAGTAAGTTTATTATTTTTAAGGTATGGAGTTAAAAACACATCAGTTGGACTTATCTTTCTAGTTTATGTAATTTAGATTTCCCAATTTCTGTTCTTTCTTCTAAAGAATTTGTGTTGGACTAAAAAAAGTGAATTAAAGGCATCTATTACTAGTGTGTTTCTGTCAGTTTCCCTTTGTATTGAAAGAAGTTTTGCTTTAAAGCAAGTTTTTATCTCATTGACACTAAAAGATTTATGGTTAGGTCTTCATTGTGGAGTTCAACCTTTATTACAAAGTGGCCATCTTGTCTCATTTAATACTTTTTGCCTTGAAATCAACATTGTCAAATATTAATATCATAATATCTGCTTCAGTATTATTTGCACATTGTTGGGTTTTCTTCCTTTGATCCAGTCTGAGTTTTTCTTGTAAAGGTGCATTTATCTGTTTAGATTTATATATATGACAGATATGCTAGGTTTTAGTTCTGGCATCTTACATTCTTTCTATTTATAATGCTTCCTTTGATTGTTATTTTTTACTTCATGGTCTGTATTTTCTTTTGTGTGTATTTTATTTCTCGTAGTTTAGAAGTTTTGCACTACTAGTAAACATTTTTATAGCTTTACGTGATACACATCAACATCTCTATCTTATATTATTCTCTTTGGACAGTAGCTGTTGTTTTCCCCTATGAAAGGCAAAAAGTTAGCATGGATTTACTGACACACCTCTCTTTCAAGTGTATATATAGTCTGTTAAATAGAGCTCCATTATTTTCTAGCATTGAATTGTTGCTGGGGAGCAGTTTGAGGTTACCATTAATTTTGTTTTTAGCCTCTTTATAAGGTCATTTTTTTCCTAGATGACCATGGGACTTTCCCATTCTTTATCACTACTTCCTAGGCAATGCATATCTTTTTTAAACTGATTATTAAAGCCTTATTTTAAGTTTTCTTTGTTAATACCTCTGAATATTTTTGTTTCAGTTGATATGTTCTCTTTGAAAGGAATTCTAGTTATGGAAAACAAATATCTCATCTGCTGGGACTGTTATCTATTATTTTCTCTGAATTCTTAACTCTTTTGCCTTCCATTCATTTTGCTCAGTTGTCTCACTCTAGTCCAGTGCCGTGATTACATTTTTAGCAATGTCTCTTCTCCTCTTACTGCTCCTAGTGGCATCATTTCTTTAGTATGATTTTCTCTTTCATTTTTTCCTAAGTGTTCTCAGGTACCTTTTTATTTCTTTATATTGTCCATGACTTCTACTTTGAGTCCACAGGGACAGCTCAGCTCTTAATGTTTTATATGTATATTGAGGACCAGCATAAGAATTTGGTAAAGTTTATTGCTCAGAAAATTATTGAAAATACTATTTATGACACTGTTTGTTCCTGGTGGAAACATAGTAACAAATCTATTGTATAATAATACTGCTGAAATCAGATATAGCTCTTTGTTTCTCAGTACCCTAAATATAACTGTCTCAAGCCCTTCTACAAAACAAACATGTCCTTTGACTCTTTCCTTTGAAATGTTCCCTTGAACCCATTCCATTGTGATCTCTACCTTTTGCTTAGGTCTCCACTGACCTTTTTATCATTAAATCCAGGGACATGTTTCAAGCTTCATGTGACTTTCCCTCCTTAAAGCTCTGTCTTCCTTATGCTCCAGTGGCACAGCCTGTGCCTGGTTTTCCTCCTGCCTCTGGTTGCTCTCTCTCAGCTTCTTTGCAGATTCATCCTCAGGAACTCTCTGTGGCCATCAGATGGGAGAGTTCCTGAAGGTTTAGCTCTAGGCACTCTCCTTTTCTCATTCTGTGTTCACCCAGGACCTACTCATCCATGTCCATACTTCAACAAAAGTCTATATGCCAGTGATTTCCATGTTTGTATCTTCAGTCAGGATGTTCCACAGGGCTACAGACTGGTGTATCCACTGGGCACTTTCTTATGGGTGTCACCTCCCAGATCTGTCTCCCTGGATCTTTTTCAGTGTTCCAATACCTTATTATATAGACCAGAATCCTAATATTCATTAATGATGCTTGTCCCTCCTTCACCTCCCATGTCTAGTCTAATACCTTTTCATTTTATCATTATCTCTGGAATCAATCCTTTTTTATTTTCCTGTCTCCTCTGCACTAGTCCAAGCCACCATGGACGCTTGTCTCAACTGAAATACACCCATATGTAGTCTCTCTGATCCCCTTTCGCCCTCCTCTCTCCCTTGCCCACTCCAATCTCCTTGCTACATTCAATATAATCTTTTCCAAATGAAAATCTATTCCTCTCCTATTTAAGATTCTTCAGTGGCACCAAAGCAATTCAATGGAGAAAGAAGAATCTATTAACAAATGATACAAGCGCAACTAAATTTCCATATAGGCGAAAATGAACTTCAGTCCCATCTTACACCCTACACAAAAATTAATGTAAAAGCTATCGAAGCATAAAACCAGAAACATAAAGCTTCTAGAAGAAAACTGTCTTTGTGACCTTGGACAGGACAGAAAAGGCATCAACCATAAAATAAATAATTGATAAATTAGAATTTATTAAAACTTGAAATGTCTACTTATCAAAAGACAATAGTATTAAAATGAATATAAAGCCATAGACTGGGAAAAAGAATATTTGCCAAACATACATAAATCTGAGTAAGGACTAATATTCAGAATACATAAAGAACTTCTACAAATTAATAAGATGAACCACCAGATTTGAAAACTGGATAAAGACTTGGACACTTCATAAAAGAAGTAAAAAGGTACTCAGTATCAGTAGTCATCAAATAAATGCAAATTAAAACCACAATGAGATATTTCACCCACTAGAATAGCTAAAATCCAAAAACAATACCAAATATTGGTGATGGTGCAGAGCAACTGGAACTCTTAAGACATTTTTGATATGAGAATACTTTGGAGTAGTATTTGGCAACTTGTTAATAGAGTTACACATCAGCTCAGACACACCAGTCCATACCTGGCCAATTACTGAAGATAAATTAAAGGTAGGTCCACACACACACACACACACACACACACACACACACAAACTTGTACAAGAACAATTATGGTAGCCTATTTCACAGTAGCCAAAAACTGAAAACAAAATGACCATCAATAGATGGTTGAATAAACAAGTTGTTGACTATTCATACAATGGAATGCTACTCAGCAATAAAGAGGAATGAATAACTGATACACACAAGAACGTGGTGAATCTTAAAACCATAGTTCAGCAAAAGAAGACACACAAAAAAGTACATATTGTATGATTCCATTTAGATAAAGTTCTAAAACAGGTAAAACTAATCTATGGTGATTGAAGCCAGAAAGCCTCAGGACAGGGTGGGGGTGGTATTATATCTGAAAAGGAGCTTAAGGGAACTTTTCCTGGGGTGATGGAAATGTTTTATATTTTAGTTTTAGATAGTGATCACACAGGAATTTACAATTATCAAAAATCATTGAACCAAGTCTTTAAAACTGGTCATTTTGTATGTAAATTATAATTTTTTAAAGAAGAAAACACCTTCAATGGCCTTTTGAATGAAGGCAAAAGTTCTTAAGGGATCTAGAAGCCTTGCATGCTCTATTCTGCCTCTTCTCATCCTACATCAGCTTCTTCCCCCTGGCTTTTTCTGCTCTCCCACAGTGGCACTTCTTTGGACTCATCGTAAACACAAGGGTTACCCCCTCCACAGAAACTTTGCATACGCTGTCCCTCTGCATGAATATGCTTTCCGCACTTTTTTTTCTAGCTAACCTTTCCTGTCCTTCAGATCTCAGTTCAGTTGTTCCTTCCTTAGGAACGTCCCGACCTAAGGTCCCTAATTAGACCGAACCCCCTGTTACATACTTATATCATCATCGTGGACTTCTCCTTTGTATCATAGTTGCAATGCTATATTTATTTGTGTGTTTTTACATAAATGTTCAGCTTACTTACTAATCTGTAAATTAGGGCAAGAACCAGAGCTCGTTCACCAGTGTGTTGCCAGTGCTTGGCATAGAGCCTGGTACATAGTAGATACTCAATGATTATAGAATGAATGAATGGTGAGTTTGTTGATTTTATATACAGGAAATGGCGACTATTACTGTAGTGGGAATGATCTGTCTAACTTCACTGATGTTCTCTCAGGCGAGATAGAAGAGAAAGTGAAAAGTATTGCTATTTTACTGAGGTAAGAGTGACATTTGTCTTATCTTAGAGGGTTCATCTATATGCATCAAAGTGGTATTTAGTTGAACAAAAGTAAAATAAGTATTTCTTTGTGTCAGTATAATTAACTGTGACTTTGAACAGGCATATTTCTCCTAACTGCCTCTATCAATGGGTGGGCATTCATTCTATCACTTAAATTTGTGTTACCTGTTCATTTTGCTGCTCTACATGAGATTTGATTGGAAAGCATAAAAGTAAACTATAGTAAATAAAGTAAATAAAATTCTCTCATATTGAGGCAGATGAATTTAGCAAATTCTTAGCTGGCCAGAGGAATGCATGACTTTCATTATTGCTAGTAATAGGAGGTTTTGAATAGTCTCAAAAAACACAGGATGTGAAGGCTCCTCTCTTTCTATCTCGTTTATTCCTGTTTAGTCTCTGATTCCCACTGAGCTGTAATATTGCAGCATATGCTCAGTCAGCCATCTTAAAATCTAAGTATACAGCTGGTTTATAACCCTAACTGTCTAGAATACAAGGTTTGTACCAAAGTCAAACTATAGGACTCACTATAGGATTATAGGACTCATTCTGTGAGTTTTCATCAAGTGCCATTCAAATGGGTGTCCTGAATGAATCTGGTGTTACAGACCAGTGAGGTGGCAAGAAAGAGAGGTACTGCTGGGTGATGTGAAAACACTCAACCTGGGCAGAACAATTTGTTATTGTCTTGCCTTTACTTCAGTAATGCTGCTTTGGAACAGTTAAACATGCTTTTGTATTTCTGTAGAGATTTTGTAGACTGCTTTATAGATTTCCCTAAGCCTCTGATTGCAGTGGTAAATGGTCCAGCTGTGGGAATCTCCGTCACCCTTCTTGGTCTGTTCGATGCCGTGTATGCGTCTGACAGGGTAAGTTAGCTCCCAGAAGCTTATTAAGTAATGCAAATAAAAATGAGATCCTTTGAATTCTCCTTTGTCATTGCTAATAGTAAACAGATTACTTGTGGTTTGTGGTTGAATGGACTAAATTTAAATTTTTCCCAAAGAATTAATCTAACTAATTTGACTCATTTTATTTTGAAATTTTAACTTGAATTTTTTTAAACACCAATATTGTGAATATGTGTCAACTCTTTTGGTTCTGTATTTTAATCAAATTACATAACAGTGATTCAGTTTTCATATCACTCTGAAGTAGTCTTGAGACTTTGAAAGTTATTATGGGGGGAGGGGGAGAAAGGATGTTATCTTTGCAGATAATGCACATGAATTATTTGATACTTTTTTTCCAACTGAATGAATTCTGGAATTTAGAATTTTAGAATAAGAAGGGGATTTCAGGCATTATCTACTCTAACTTCCTCCTTTGCAGAAAAGAAAACTGAAGTTCAGAAAAGTTACTTGCCCAAAACACAATTCAGTCTTGTGTTCACCATTGAATTATATAGATTTTAATTTCTATTCTAACCACAGTAGTAATATGTCATAGTAGAAAAATTTTTGAAAAATACGGAAAAGTACAAAGAAAAAAGTTAAAAATTATTCCTTATCTTACCACTCAGAGATGATTAGTGCTAACATTTGGGTTATTTTTTGTCATTATAATCAGATATGATGGACATTTATCTTAGAACTTTTACCCTAGAACTTTTACTGTAGAGCTAATAACCATGTCTAGGGTTATCTGATTTTTAGAGTGACTTTTGCTTATGTGATGGTAAGATTTGTTGAACTACAATCTGGTGGGGAAATTTGTGGATTTTACCACTGAAGGGATTCCTAGTTGTGTTTGGTGATATTTTCCCCACTGATAGATAGTACCATACATTAGGGTCCTTAACTCTGGTTTATCTTTTACTAGATTCCATTTAACATATTGATCTAATTCTTATTAGTAATTCTGCCATAAAAATAACAAATGAAATTCTAGGTGCTATGGTGCCTAACCTTTATAGGTGAAAGTTTCTGCTCAAGGGCAGAAATCAATAGTTTTTGGTCCCGTTCGATGTGTTAAATGACCAACTAATTGACCTGCTTTAAACAAGGCTGGTTTGAGGAGTTCCTGACATGAATTTGGGGCTCTCAATCTTCACTACTCCGAGGACAAATATCATTATATTTCAATCTTGCCCTGATTCTCCCACTGTATTCAAAATGACTCATATACATCATTCTTTCAAAGATTTCTAGGACTTCCATCTTATGATATAAATTGGAATTAAAATTTAAATTAGAGAACATATATATATATATACACACACACATTTTTTTTAAGTGCTAAGAGAGTTGGCCTAAAGTAAAATATTTAACAAATTGTGACCTCTGCTAAGAGTTCACCCACCTGAATTAAAACAAGGTTCGATTTAAAATCAGGGAAAGACACAAAAGAATGAACCAGTGGTGAGGAATTTATTTTGTAGGATTTATCATTATTAGCTTCATGAATAAATATGATATTAAGTGTGAGTTAACATTTAACCCATGAAACCAAATTGTTCTTTATTATGGGCAATAGTTAATGCCTACTAGTTTCTCTTTCAGCAAATGGTGCATTTTCTCTGTGAATTAATAAAAAGGTAGAAATCATAAAAATAATAAATAATTGAATACTCACTATGTACTAGACACTTGATGCACATTGTAATATTCACTTAAAGCACACAATAGTCCTATAAGATAGGTACTCATCCCCATTTTACAGATGAGGAAACTGTAGCACAGAGAGGTTAAGAAACTCCGAGTCACTAAGTAGTCTGATGCCAGAACATCAGACTAAACCCTTGACTACATCTACTGCTCCATATCTGAAAATAAGCTAAGTGCTTACTTATAATAATGCTTATAAATAAGTTAAATGCTGCTTATTGTCAGTTTTGGATGTACCTGTTTGTGGCCCCTTTGCAATGGTTGTTGTTTTATTCCAGTTCACTGCTATGTTCCTTAGACTGTGACTTCTGAGTATATTTTCCTTGAATAAGCTTTCTTTTGGGAGAGGGAGGAGAAAAGATAGGTGACATTTAATTACTTTTTACCTTATATTTTTATTTTGATTTATATGCTGCATACATTACCTTCTTATATCTTCTAGTAATATTGATTAAAATAAAATACCATATCCGATTATGGAAGGAAATTATTCAGCAAGGAAATGAAGCCAAAATATTGTTTACATACTGTCAGTGATCATCCAGAAGCACACACAGGTAGTTTTGAAATGTATTTAAAAAGCTAAAAATGACTATATTTTAAATAATCAATATTGAAATAATTTCTAATATTTAAAGCTAATCAAAAAAATCTCTGGGACAAAATCAAGACAAATGACCGATTAAAGAAAGTTTCAACTCACATCATAAAGGCTACTCTCTCTAATTTTTTTAAAAATATGTCTAAAAAGTTGTAGGTTAACTTAATAGAAAAATGGGCAATGGTGAGGCATAAATAGCACACAGAAAATAAAGTATAAATGGCTCTTAAAAACATACAAAAAAGACACCCTTAAGAAAATGACTTGTAATCAGAGTATGTAAAGAACTCTTACAACTCAGTAATAAAAAGGTAAACAATCTAACTTGAAAATAGTGGGCAAAGTACTTGTAATAGTTACTTCACCAAAGAAGATAATACAAATGGCTAATACATGAAAAGATGCTCAACATTATGAATTGTTAGGGAAATATAAATTGAAACCACGGTGAGACAGCACTACACACCTACTAGAATGGCTCAAGTTAAAAAGACTGTTAACAACAAGGTTCAGCAAGGATGTGGAACAATTGGAACTCACACACTGCCGATAGGAATTTAAAATGGTACACCGCTCTGGAAAATAGTTAAGCAGCTTCTTGTAAAGTTAAAGCATATGTTTATCACACAACCGAGCAATTCCACCCCTAGGTATTTACCCAAGAAAATTAAAACATATGTTCTTGCAGAGGCATGCACACAAATGTTCATAACAACTTCAATTATAATAGCCAAAATATTGGAAATAACATCAGTGGCTTCAATTGATGAATGGAAAAACAAATTATGACACATCCATACAATGAAATGCTACTCAAAATAACAAGGAACAGACTACTAAAACATGCAACAACATGGTGACTCTCAAAAGCCCTATGCTGAGTAATATTCCATTGTATATATGAACCATAATTTCTTTATCCAATCATCTGTTGATGGACATTTCGGTTGCTTCCATATCTTGTCTATTGTAAATTGTGCTGCCATGAATATTGGAGTGCCTAGATCTTCATGAATTGTTTTGGTTTTTTTTGGATAAATACCCAGAAATGCAGTTGCTGGGTCAAAAGGTATAT
>NW_006434369.1:16380744-16397495 GCF_000325575.1 Pteropus alecto
AGATCCTATAAAGAATGTCTCTAGTGCAGACGCAGAATATTTCTTGTTTTTAACTTCTGTACTCATAGACAAATAGGCAGTATTACAAACATATACAGTAATATCATCACACAGCAAAGAGCCTGTAGGTCATTCCCTAAATTCCCAGAGTCAAAAAATAATCTATGGCTAATGATTTAATTTCCCCAAACCCTCCCAGTGCCTAAGTACAGGGGCTATTGAAGATTCCAAAGACATATATAGCCCTTTAGAGCACATCTTATATTTGAGAATTAATTCCCTCACCTGTGACAATTAGAGAGTAAAGGCCAGATGTTGATTGACTAAGGACTAAATTGACCAATATCATTTATATCCAAACTGGGACAATAACCATATCAGTATACCAGGCATTAATATGGGTTGTCCCAGACAAAACTAGATACAAATAGCTTGAATACTGGTAGAATGAATGAGCTTCTGGACTGACACATTTCTAAATGTGCAACTTTAGTTACCAAAACTGCAATTGAATATTAAAATAAATGTATTCAATTAAAAAATGGGCAGAATACCTGAACAGATACTTTTCCAAAGAGGAAGTACAGATGACTAATAGACATATGAAAAGATGCTCAAAGTTGCTAACCATCAGAGAAATGCAAATTAAAACCACAATGAGAAATCACCTCATACCTGTCAGAATGGCTATTATCAATAAATGAAAAAACAGCAAGTGTTGGCAAGAATGCAGAGAAAAGGGAACCCTCATACATTGTTGGTGGTAAAGCCGTTATGGAAAACAGTTTAGTGGTTTCTCAAAAAATTAAAAATGGATATACATTTGACCCAGCAATTGCACTTCTGGGTATTTATCCAAAGAAAACCAAAACAATCATTTGTAAAGACCTATGCACTCCAATATTTATGGCAGCACAATTTACAATAGCTAAGATATGGAAGCAACCTAAATGTCCATCAACAGACGATTAGATAAAGAATTTATAGTACATATGGAATATTACTCAGCCACTAAAAAATGAAATCCTACCGTTTGCAATAACATGAATGGACCTAGACGTTATTATGCTGAGTGAAATAAGACAGAGAAAGATAAATACCATATGATTTCACTTAAATGCGGAATCTAAGGAGCAAAAAAAACAAACTAATCAAAAAGAGACTCAAATATAGAGGACACTTTGGTGATGGACAGAGGGAAGGAGGTATTGGGGGACTGGGATGAAGGTTTAAAGAAGTAAAAATTAGTAGTTGATAGATAGTCACGGGGATGGGGAGCACAGCATAGGGAATGCAGTTAGCATAAATATATTAACTAGGTGGAAAACCAGAGGAGAGAAGGAGCAAGTAGGGGGATCATTTTATCAACTATGGAAATATCTAACCAATGTAGTGTATACTTGAAACTAATAAAATAAAAAAATTTTTTAAAAAAGAATAAATCTACATGACTGAAAAAAAAGCCTTATGCTACAGACAAAAGCCTACAAAAGGACAAAAGGCTACACAGTGTATGATTCCATTATATAACTTTCTAGAAAAATCAGAACTGTAGTGATGGAAAACAGATCAGAGGTTGCTTGCGGGTAAGAGGAATGGATTACTGTGGAGAGACACAAGGGAACTTTTGCTAGTGATGGAAATATTCCATATTTTGATTGTGGTGGTGGCTAGATAACTGTATACATTTATTAAAACTCATTAAACTGCATACATTAAAAGAGTAAATTTTGTGCATGTGTAATACTGCAATCATCCCAATTTTTTTTAAAAAAACTTTCTCAACTGAGTATTGTGAGGTTATAGACAAATTATTTTTTTTAATCACATCAAAAAAATATTTTTATTTTTTTTCTTTCAAATAGGCAACATTTCATACTCCTTTTAGTCAACTAGGCCAAAGTCCAGAAGGATGCTCCTCTTACATTTTTCCGAAGATGATGGGCCCAGCCAAGGTAACCTTTGAAAACCTTAAAAATAAATTTTAATAAGTCATCTCTATTCCAAAAGCAATTCCATACCCTCTTTTCTTTCTCTCGATAATACGGACAAAAGAGAAGCAAATGTTCTGCTTCCCAACTTTTAAGAATTTTAAATATACAGGAACCAGGCCAAGGGAAATGTCTGGTATGGGGGAAAATAAGAAACTCTTTCTACAGCTCCCACAACTAGAAACTGCTCTTTCAGCTGACTGCCCAGTGCTTGCTGAATTGAAGGTGGCACAAGGCTTCATTTTCCACATTGGGTGGCATTAGTCAGGTGAAGGACTAGGGCTGTGCCTGCCTCCTTTGCTCTCCTGAGCTCATTCCTCCACTTAATTTCTTCATGGATAAGCATTATCCACTGAAAGTGCAATGACATATTTACTTTCAGAATCATGTGAAGTACCATCAGATGTGAGGCTTCATGGCGGTTTAACACTCCTAGTCACAAGAGTCTTTTCATCAGCCGATTTTACCAGGGTATTAAGGCTCCTAGAGTGGCTAAGTGACTGCTCAGATCTATCACTGTGTGTATGGAAACATAATTGCCCACACTGTGTGTGCGTGACTCCAAGCGGATTATGACAAGACTAGAGAGCCAGGGGATAAGGAAAGGGTTAGCAAACATTCTTCAGGATCTGAAAGCGGGGAGTGGGAATTGATCCTGTTTTCATTGCTGTTAGGTTTTTGTTATAAATATATATATTTTTAAATCTTTTTATTCTGTCACATATCCTGCATTGTTATATCTATATAACAACTTTGAAAAGTTGGGCCGAACCAACCCTAAAGCTTAGAGCATTTGGCCATAAAGTAGTCTTTACTTTTCTGGAAAAGAAATTGCAAATATAGAGAAATATCCATTTAATGACTTCAATTTTGTTAGAAGCTGAAAGTTAGTCTTCACGTTACTTCGGTCAAATAGAACTAATTTGAGTACCTGTGCAGGTAAAAGAAAACCATCAGAGCTAGATCACAGGGTAGACTTTCCAGGGAAGGGAATTTTGAAACTTAGGGTTTTGCAAGATTGTTTGGCATTTCCTATGACCACAATTTTTTTCCCCTTTTTAAAAAGTAATTGTTGATAGTGTGTAAAACAGAAAATCATAGCTTCCATGGGTTATAAAATCAGAATCTGCTTCAGGTCATTGCCATCCCAGGTTCCTTGCTCTTGACTCTCCAACATAGACACACACAGAAGTAGCAAGCTCCACAAACGTTTTAAAAAGCCTAGGTGGTCTCAACACGCAATTTGCAAGCCATTGCCTATTGAGGTTATCAGTTTCTTCCTATGTCTGCTGAAAGCAGTTAATTCCAAAGTTAACTGAGCCTTGTTTCATTAATTTCTTAGTCTTGCTTTTACATTTCAGGCAAAAGAGATGCTTATTTTTGGAAAGAAGTTAACAGCAGGAGAAGCATGTGCTCAAGGACTTGTTACTGAAGTTTTTCCCGACAGTACTTTTCAGACAGAAGTTTGGACCAGGCTGAAAGCATATTCAAAGCTCCCCCCTAATGTTAGTATTTTTTTTTTTTTTTTTAACTTATAGGAACCATGGAAATAATTTATTTACCTTAAGAGAATCACAAAGCAATCACAAAGATAAGACTTATCTTGGTTGGCTTTAAGCCCATCTAAATTTGAGATTAAAAATAACCATAATGTTAGCAATACTGATTTTTACAAAACTTAACAAATAGACATTTCATTTCTAGGATATGAAGGTATAAGGGCAGTTCTTTCTAGGAATAACTTTTAGGAGGATGGCAGGCGATATGACAGACAGCATTTGCCAAGCACTTTCATTCTCAAGTCTAGGTAGAAACCAGATAAGATAGGTTAACTTTTAGGAGATTCTTACCATGTAACACTTTCATTTTTATATGTGTTAGATAGTGACTGATTGCTCTTATATTTTTGCTGTTCAAAATGTGATCCTTGAACCAGAAGCTTTAGTTTTTATCTGGAGCTTTTTGGAAATGTGTGATCACAAGCTCTAACACCTGCTAAGATGATTTGTGTGCCCATTAAAGTTAGAGAAGTACTGGCTTACATTACACACTTATCTTAAGGTATAATCAGATTAGATGAACAACGAAGAAACAAGAATCAAAATTATAGAATAATCCCACTCATATTAGAATACCTCTTAACCTTATTGTTGGTTTTGTTTATTCAGGCCATGAGAATTTCAAAACAGATCATTAGAAATATGGAGAAAGAAAAGTTACACGCCGTTAATGCTGAAGAAGTTAGTGTCCTCCAGGAAAGGTGGCTGTCAGACGAATGCATAAATGCAGTCATGAACTTCTTATCCAAAAGAGCAAAACTGTGATGACCACTGTTACAAAGTTAAACATTTCAAAGGAAGGGCTGTGCTATAATCTCTGATTTTCAATACTTTAACTAACTGAATAAGCTTCATTATGTCTTTTTTCAATGATAAAATATCATTTATAATTATTATATTTTACTAGAGCCCTGATGAGAAATAAATTATGTAAAACAAGCTTTAAGAATTTACAGAGTTTTTTGATAACAGAGTCTTACGTCTTTCGACATGAAACGTTGTTGCCAGGAACAATGAAACATCGTGCCAGGGATCCTGCTTTGAAAAGCACTCACAGCATTACAAGCTGAAGTCATGTTCTCAAACACCACTATAGCACTTTGCCGTCCACAAAGGTCAACTGACCTAATTGGCCCAAACACAGACAGCTTCTGGATTACTGACCGAAGATCTTCAGTGGGTTGCATGTTCTTTTTCAGCCATCTAGCAAGGGATCAAATGGAGCAGTAGTATTACTAGAAAATAAATAAGAATCCTAGTTTCATTTTTTATCATAATTTAATAAAATGGCATGAAGGGAAAATTGGGTTATTTCATTAGAAAGTAGTGTTCTGTATTACTAATTATTTCCTTATTTATTACATAGTCTTTATTCTTGTTTAACTTGATGTTTTAAAAAGGCATACTTGCAAGCTGCCTTAACCTTGCAACTCTGTTATGAGTACTGCCATATATATCAATTGAAAAAGGGTGAGGGTATAATTCCAATGGCTGAAAAGTTAACATAAAATATTTTGCTTTTCTAAATATCCCCCCTTTTTTTTAACCTTCCTTCAAGCATCGGCATCTAGATAGCCAACCTGCCAGCCTTCTAACTTTTTAGTTCTTAATTTTTTTATTGCAGTAATTCTAATCCAAAATGTTTACTCTTGTAGAATATATATGAATAGTAATAATTAATAATGTTTATTGAGCACTTGCTGTTTGTTACTACTGCTTAATGCCCATAGTCACATTTTATTCTCAAAACACAATGCCAAAAGTTAAAAATGAGATAAGGGCTGTTGCTACTACCATTGTACAAATAGAGATCCAGATGCACAGAGATATAAGTAGCTTTTCCAGAGTCAAAGTAAGTGTTCCAGAGTTCCAGTTCCACTGTGTCACCATGAGCCAACTACTTCCTATCCCTCCCACTAATTTCAGTTTAAATCTCTCAACAAAAATAAGAAAAAAAACAATTTGAGGATGCTGAAATTAAAAGCCAATGAGTGTGTTGGGGTATCAATATGGAGAAGCATCTGCATAGGGATGAGTTTATCACACTGTAGAAAATAGAGAAACAATTGCTGAGATTGCTCTGCTGAACACTTTACTTTTGCCTAAAATGCAGACTGTGTTGTGGAGTAGTACAGTGGTGGCCATGATGTGGCTGGCTAAATAAAATTTGAGGTAAAGAAAACATATTTCTAATTAAGAAAAGGATCCCCTGGGGCCTAAAGAGGGAGTGAGTGGAGAATCCCAGAGTAGAGAGAGGAAGTATCTTCCCCTAATTCTGTGTAGGAATTCACACAAGTCTCAGGTCCATGAGTGGGACAGACTCAAGTCAACGCATTAAAGGCTTTGAAAACTGAACTGGAATTTTAAGCACCACACACACAGGATCAAGAGAGAGCCTGTAGTCTGATTTAACCATGTTGATTACTCACTAAAACAAGACAACATTCTCCAGACGATTATAACAGGACTCACAAATATCAACATTCTCCAGATAATTTCAACAGGAGCCAGGGTTATACAACATATTTACAATGGCCATGATACAATCTAGTTGTTTGACATACAAAAGATCATAATAATGTATATACTCTCTGGTGAAGAAAGGCAATACTGGTCAATCCTGAGATGACTTAAATGTTAGAATTGTAATCTGAAGGCTTTAAAGCAGTTCTTATAATCATACTCCACAATAAAGAAAAATGCACAAGGAGTGATGTAAACATCAATAAGAAGACTCCTTTGTATCTCCCCTTAAACTTACAAAAGTTGGACATCTATAATCCAACAAAGGCTCAACACACAAACACATTTGAGGGATCCACACATCAATACACCTGAAGGTGGGCGTATTGCAATGTGTAGGGGAGGTAGGACATGGGGCAGGACAGGGACAATGTCCACAGATGCAGTTTGGCAGCTGCTGTCGCTCTAGCCAATGTGGTAGTATTAGAGGAGTCACGGTGTGGCCCCCACACTGCAATCCACAGACTATGGCCCAGCAGAAAGTAAGAGGGGCAGAAGCAACATTAGTACCCAAGAAGCCACTCCCTCCTTCCACCATTGCAAGGAAACCCAGTAACAACAGTGGAGAGGCACCAAATAGCACAGAGGCCACTTGTAAGTAGGCAGTGCTGTGGACTTGTGAGCCCGGCTCTCCCCTGTCCTCCACATTCCCCCACCACAGTGGTGGTGCCCCAAAGCCAAGGTGATGTAGACATAGTGGAGAAATACACCACCCTATCACCCAGTAATCGATTTTCATAACAAAAGTGACACCCCTCCCACCATGATCCCAGAGACATAAGTAACAGATAAAACAAAAATTTGCACTATAGCATCATCTACTGGAAAACAAAAGAAAGACCTGTAATTATCAAACTGTTGAATTGTTAAGATCAAAACAGTAACTGCACAAGAACCTAGTACTTCAAATGTGCCAGCAGAGGAACTATACATCAAGAAACATGGTAATGCAAAAGGAAAATGACAAGTCTCCAGAACCAAACTCAAAATCATGGAAGATTGATTTAAATGATAGAGCATTCAAGATAGCCATTATGAGGAAACTCACAGAGATACAAGAAAACTCAGGCAATTCAATGAACTCAGGAAGAAAATTAATGAACAAAAGGAATATTTCACCAAAGAAATTGAAACTATAAAAAAGAACCAAACAAATTCTGATGCTGAAGAACAATAAATGAGATGAAGAATGCATTAGAAAGCAGACCAGATGAAAGAGAGAATTAATGAGCTTGAAGATAGCAATCTAGAAATGACTAAGATGGAAGGAGAGAACTAATTTTATTTTTAATGAAAGAACTCTATGAGAACTATCTGACTCTGTTAGAAAGAACAACATAAAGACAATGGGCATCTAAGAAGAAGGTGAGAAGGGAACAGAGAGCCCATGGAAAGAAATAATTGATGAGAACTTCTCAAACCTAGGGGAAAAGCTGGTCATTCAAGTTCAAAAAGCTAACAGACCACCTAATTTTGTCACTGCAAAAAGACCTTCAAAAAACCTTACATTAAAAACAATCAAAAGTTAATGATAAAGAATTCTAAAGACAGCCAGGAAAAAAAAAAAAAAGACAGTCACCTACAAAGGAAACCCCATCAGATTATCATCAGATTTCTCAGTAGAAACCCTACAGGACTGGATAGAGTGGAATGATACATTCAAAATATTTAAAGAGTGAAACCACCAGTCATGAATTATGTATCCAGCAAAGTATCCTTTAGATAGGAAGGAGAAATAAAGACTTTTCCAGACAAAGAAAAGCTGAGGGAATTTACCACTGCAAGATCTGCATTACAAGAAATGTTGAAAGGAGCTCATCTGCCTGAACCAGAAAGACAAAAGTATACAAAATTTTGAGTAAGGAGACAGATAGAAACAGGAAAAATGCAAGTCTATTTCAGAATAGGGTAATGAACAATTATAGCATAAAGGTTAAAGGAAAAAACATTTAAAAATAACTATAGCTACTGCAATTTGGTAAAAAAAATAATATAATAATTTGTAACAACAAAACAAAAGGGGAGGAGGAAAAGGACTGAATGTGTATAGGCGAGTGAAGATATGCTATCAGAAGAAAAATAACTTTTATTTATGAGACATTTTATATAAACCTCATGGTAAAACAAAACAAAAAATCCAGAGCTGAGAAATAGAATAAGAGGAATAAATAAAAACAGTATAGAAAGTCAACAAACTAAATTATCAGACCGAAATAAAAGGGAAAGAAAAAATGGAGATACAGAGCAACCAGAAAAAAAAAGAAAATGACTGTAGTAAGTTCTCACATATCAATAATTACCCTAAATGTAAATGGACTAAAGTGATCAATAAAAAGGCAAACAGTAGCTGGATGGATTTAAAAAACAAGACTCAAGTATATGCTGTCTTCAGGAGACATATCTCAGCTCTAAAGAAAAACATAGGTTCAAAGTAAAGGGGTAGAAGATGATAGTCCAAGCAGATGGTATCCGAAGAACAGTGGGTGTAGCCATACTTATATCAGACAACATAGATGTCAAAACAACAACAAAAAAAGGTAACAGATGAAGATAAACATTTTATAATGATAAAAGGGACGATTCATCAAGAAGACATAAAAGTTAATATATATTCACCCACTCTAGGAACATCAAAATATATAAAATAATTATTAAAAGATCTAAAGAGAGAAACTAATAGAACAATAATAGTAGAGGACCTTATTACCCCACTAACAATAATGGGTAGAGCATCTAGACAAAGTCAACAAGGAAACATCCATAAATGGCATATTAGAAGACATGGATATAAAGCTATTTATAGATCTTTCTACCCCCAAATGACAGAATACACATTCTCCTCAAGTGCACATGGAACATTTTCAAGATTAGAACATGTTGGGAAGCAAAACAAGTCTCAATAAATTCTGATAGATGGAAATATCAAGCATATCCTGTAACTACAATATTATGAAACTATAAATCAATTATAAGAAGACACAGGCCTACCTCAAGAAACAAATCTCAAACAAATATTACACCTTAAGGAACCAGAAAAAGAAGAACAAATGAAGCCCAAAATCAATAGGAAAAAAAAGGAAAAAATAAAAATCAGGCAATAAATGAAATAGAGAATAAAAAGGTGATAGGAAAAATTAATGAAACAGCCTGCTCTTTCAAAAGGTAAAATTAGCAAACCTGTAGCTAGATTCACTAACGAAAAATGAGAGAAGGTTTAAATAAAATTAAAAATAAAAGAGGAGAAGTTACCATGAATACCACAGAAGTACAAAGGATTTTATAAGAATGTTACAAAAGGCTATATGCTACCGAATTGAACACCTAGAATAAATGGAAAAATTCTTAGAAGCATACAACCTTTCTAGACTGAATCAAGAAGAATTAGAAAACTTGAATAGACCTATCACTAGTATGGAAATTGAATCAGTATTCAAAAACCTCCCACAAAACAAAAGTCCAGGACTAGATGGCTTCACTGGTGAATTCTACCAAATATTCAAAGAAGATTTAATACCTGTGCTTCACAAATTCAAAAAGTTGAAGAGGAGGAAATGCTTTCTAATTCACAAGACTAATATTAACCTCATACTAAAACAGGGAAAGGAAACACACACACACAGGCCAATATCTCTGATGAAGTTACAAGCCAATATCTCTGATGAAAAACTCCAACAAATACTAGCAAATTAAATACAACAAAACAAAAGGATTATACATCACAATCAAGTGGGATTCATTATAGGGATAAAGAATGGTTCAACATTCACCAATCAACCAATAACATTAACAAAATGAAAGATAAAAATTATATGATCATGTCAATAGAAAAGGCATTTGACAAAATATACATTTATGAAAAAACTCAATAAAATGGGTATAAAAGAAAGATAACTCAACATAATAAAGGTCATATATGATAAATCTTCAGCTAACATACTCAGTGATGGGAAACTGGAAACTTTTCCTCTAAGGTAAGGTAAAAGACAAGGATGCCTGCCCATTTTTGCCATTGTTATTTAACATAATACTAAAAGAAATAGAGCAATTAGGCAAGAAAAAGAAAAGGCATGCAAAATGGAAAGGAAGAAGTAAAACTCACTATTTGAGGATAACATGATTTTATATATAGAAAACCTTAAAGACTTCAAAAAATTATTAAATATAATGAAGTATAGGAAATTTTCAGGACAAAATTAATATATAATATTAATATAAATTAATAAATTTATATATCATAAATTTATAACATAAATTAATATAAAATTATAAAATCTATTGCATTTCTCTATACTAAACAAAATATCAGAGAAATGAAGAAAATAATCCCATTTACAATCACAACTAAAAGAATAAAGGACCTAAGAATAACAAAGGAGGTGAAGGATCTGTATGCTGAAAACAACAAAAACTTGTTGAAAGAAATTGAAGACACAAAGTAATAGATATTCCGTGTTCATGGATTACAAGAATAACATTGTTAAATGTTCATAAAGCAATAAACAGATTTAATGCAAGAGGGGAAAAAAATGGTATAGATGATAGAGGCTCTGTTCATCCTTCTGGTGATCAAATCAAAGTTGTGACAGAAACAGGAGCAAGCACCAAAGAAAAATCACCTGGGATCTAGATGAACAAGCCATACAACTAGGGAGAAATCCACAAAATCACCCTGCAATGGCAGAAGGTAGGATGGGGAGAAGATGCAGGGCTGCCCGGTCTCCAGAGGCTGAGTGAAATGGAGGCTGCGGTAGCGGCAGCAGCAGAAGCCTCTTAAAGGGGCCACATCTGCAAGCAGATTTTCGCGGTGATGGACCTACTCACTCTGAGCACCACTGATGATTCAGCCGAGTGCAGGGGGGCACCAGGGACTTACAGGGAGACATTATCGGAGTGAGGGTCAAGGCAAAGACTCTGTCTGTACAGAAGTGCTGGCGGTATCCATTGTTCCCTGTTGAGCCCTCCTCGCTCCCAGTGTGCAGACACAGCTCCACCAAAGCTGTGAAGTCATCAAACTGGATACCAGAGGTCTCTCCGCCCAGAGGATTCCCCGAAACCCCACCAACCTCAACTTGCGACCCCACCCAAGCCGCATCCAGCTGTAGCCTCAGCAAGTCAGGTGCTCCTTGCTGAACAGCACCTAGACTCACACTGAAGGAAGCTGGCCTTGGTTTCTGGTGTGGCCTTTTGAGGCAACTATAAGCACAGCATCTGTGGATTGCTTGCTAAACCTTAACAAGTGACCCGGGATGGGTAGAGGCTTGGGCTAAGTTTGGCCTGCAGCTGAACCCCTCTTAGGACTGTGCTACTGGACACCTACTTCACAAATCCACAAGACCAGGAGACTTAGGACCTTTGCTTAGTACACAGAAACAGACACGGAAAGGCAGCCAAAATGGGAAGACAAAGAGGCAGAAACCATATGAAAGAACAGAACAGAGATCCAGATATAATGGAGTCAAGTAATCTAACAGATGCAGAGTTCAAAACACTAGTTATAAACATGCTCAATGAACTTTTGGGAAGTGTAGAGAACCCCAACAAAGAGAAAAAACATAAAAATGAAAATGGAAATTATAAAAGGGAACGAAGTGTTCTTCTGAAATGAAGAACACTTCTCATCTGAGATGAGACATATATTAAATGGAATAAACAAAAGAATAAACAAGTGAATAAAGAAGAGGATCAAATGCCCTATCTAGAGGACAAGAAAGCCAATCAGGACACTCGATCAGAATGACAAGACAAAAGCTGTCAAGACTATAAAATTTAAGGAGGATATGGGACACTATTAAGGCTCCAAATATTTGTCTGATTAGTGTAACTGAAGAAAATTAAGATGTTGAACAGCTATTTGGAGAAATAATGATGGAAAACTTTCCTAACCTGGTGAAGGAAATGGACATAAAACCCCAGGAAGCTCAGAGAATTCCAAAAATCAGGGATCCAAAAAGGCCCACACCAAGACACATCATAATTAAAATGCCAAAGGTTAAATACAAAGAAAGAATATTAAAAGCAGCAAGAGAAAAACAATTACTTACAAGGGAACACCCATAAGACTGGCAGCTTATGGTCAAGGGAGGGATGGAGCAACTGGGGAAATCATTTTATGCACTATATAAATGTCTAACCAATGTACTGTATATTTGAAACTAATTAAAATAAATAAATTTAAACAGATTTAATGCAATCCCAGTTAAAATCCCAATGAAATATTTCACAAAAATAAACAAAAATCCTCAAATTTGTGTGGAACCACAAAAGGGCTCAAGTAGTCAAAGCAATCCTGAAAAAAAAACAAAACAAAACTGGAGGTATCATACTCTCTGATTTTAAAATATTGTACAAAACTATAGTAATTAAATAGTATGGTGTTAGCAGAAAAACAGACACACAGATCAATATAACAGAATTGAGATCCCAGAAATAAACCTGACATATGTGGACAGTTAAATGAAATTCATAATTTGATTGTGAAGAATATGTAATAGAGAAAGGAAAATCTCTTCAATAAATAGAATTGGGAAAACTAGACAACCGCATGCAAAAGAATTAAACTAGACCACTATCTTATACCATACATAAAAATTCACTCAAAATGGATTAAAGATTTGAATGCAATATGTGAAACAATAACATACATAGAAAAAAACATAGGCATGAAGCTTCCAGACATTGATCTCAGAGGTGTTTTGTGAATTTGACTCCAAGGGAAACAAAAGCAAAAATAAATAAGTGAGACTATATCAAACTAAAAATCTTCTGAACAGCTAAAGAAACCATCAACAAAACAAAAAGCAACCAACGGAATTGGAGAAATTATTTGCAAATGATACTTTGAAAAGGAGTTAATATCCAAAATATATTAAAAACTCATACAACTGAACAACAACAACAACAAAAAAAATCTGATTAAAAATGGGCAGCAAATCTGAATAGATATTTTTCCAGAGAAGCATACAAATGGCAAATAGGCATGTGTAAAGATGTCCAACATCGCTAGTTATTAGGAAAATGTAACATCAAAACCACAGTAAGATATCATGTCATACCTGTTAGAATAGCTATTATCAAAAAGACAAGAAATAAGTCTTGGAGAATATGGTGAGAAAAGGAAACTCTCATACACTGTTGGGAATATAAATTAGTGCAGCCACTTTGGAAAACAGTGTGGAGGTTCCTTTAAAAATTAAGAATAGAACTACCATATTACCCAGCAATTCCTCTTCTGGGTATTTACCTAGAAATGTGAAAACACAAATTCATAAAGATATACGTACCCTTATGTTCATCGCAACATTATTTACAATAGCCAAGAAATGGAAACAATCTAAGTATCCACAGAAGGCTGAATGGATAAGGAAGATGTGATATATATAAAGGAATACCATTCAGCCATTAAAAAGATGAAATACTGCCATTTGTAACAATATGGATAGATTTTGAGTATATTAGACTAAGTGAAATAAGTCAGACTGAAAAAGACAAAAACAGTATGATTTTACTTGTTTATGGAACGTAAAACAAAAAATAACAATGAACAAAACAAACAAACACAAACTCATAGATACTGACAATAGAATGATAACTACCAGAGGGGAATGGCTATGTGAATTGAATAAATGGGGTAAAATATATGGTAATAAAAGGAAAGTAGACTTTTGATAGTGAGCACAGATATTGAACTATAATGTTATACACCTGAAATGTATCTGTTATTAATATTACCTCAATAAATTTAATTTAAAAACACACTTGAAATGATTAAAACTACATAAATTCTCAGCAGAGAAACACTAACTACAAAAAGAGAGCAAAATAAAAACAATTAGAACTGAAAATCTGAAATTAAAAAAAAACTCTCTGAAGGGAGTTACTAGCAGACACAATAATGAAGGTAAGAATCAAGGAACCTAGAATATAAATCAATAGAGATTAAACAATATGAAAAACAGAGAAGAAAATATTGGGAAAAGATAAATAAGCAGATTGACATCAGTAAGGTGGGACTCTAGGAAGTTTCAGGCCCTCATTTCTCCCAAATGCCAATGACATGGACAAATTTCTAGACAAAAACACTACAAAAACTGAATCACAAAAAAAATGGAAAACCTGAATAGAACTATAATTAGTAAGGAGATTGAATCAAAATCAAAAACTTCCCTCCACAAAGCCCCAGATCAGCTGGCTTCACTGGTGAATTGTACAAAACATTTAAAGAAGAATTAATAAGTTTGAATAACATGGCAGAGTGAGAGATGTCCCCAGATCTCTCCATTGAAACAACAATAAACTGAACATCTAAAACTCAACAACAATAACAACAAAAAACCCAAACTGCACACGAGCACATCAGATCATGGAATCTGCGCATAAGAGATACCACAGGTCAGAACCCTAGGTATCCGGCAGTGGACAGGGAGAAATAAAGAAGTTTGCAGCTGGAACTCCCTGTAGGAGGAGAGGGAGGGGAGCAGGTGCAACAAATTCCCTGAACAGCCCTGTCTAGGAGTGCTGTGAGCTCCACGAGGCCAGTGGCAGGGATAAGTCATCAGGGCAAAAAGCAGAGAAAAAGGATGGCAGAGAAACAACAGTTGATTTTTACCAGCTGCAGTTGCAAAACTGAGGCTGAGCCACAGCCCCCAACCCCCAACCCAGAGGGACCCTCCCCCGATACCTTCTGAGACCGATTACCGCGGAACTGAGAAGCTGAGCAAACACTACCGAAACTGTTACTAACACTGACAGGAACTGAGACTGTTGATTAAATATCAACAAGAAAATAAAAAGGAATTATTTAGGCTTCATATAAAGCAGAGATCCAAGAGGATAAGATGCCACCTACTGGAAAACAAAAGAAAAGCGACTTCTTTGCAACGGGCTAAAGCAAGACCTTTATATAATAAATATTCTTTCTGGAAAAACAGCAGAATACACTTCCACTAATGCCCAGGCAGAGATATAGTTTATTAAACACCATGAATAACCAAGGTGACAAGGCATCTCAGAAAAAAAAGAGAAAAATCTTCAGAAAATAAGCATACAGACATAGAAATATGTGACTTAAATAGCAGAGAATTCAGGATGGTATTTCTGAAAAAAACTAACACTATTGGGAGAGGAAACATAAGAATAATGGGCATTACCAAAAGCAAGGAAAAGGAGCAAGGACAAGAAGGCATTTTCAGACAAAAAGTTGACGAGAATTTCCCAAATCTAAGAAATGAGCTGGAGCTTGAAATTCAAAAATTCAACAGAACATCCAATTATCTCAACCCAAAAAGGCCTTCACCAAGACACATTGTATTAAAATTATCAAAAATCAATGACAAAGAAAGAATTCTCAGGGCAGCCAGGGATAAGAAGACAGTAACTTACAAAGGAAAACGCATTAGATTATTGTCAGACTTCTCAGTAAACCTTACAAGCCAGAAAGGAATAGAATGAAATATTTAAACTATTAAGAGAAAGGAACTACCAGCCTAGAATAATGTATCCAGCTAAGCTGTCCTTTAGATATGAAGGAGAAATAAAGACCTTTCCAGACATACAAAAAATGAGGAAATTGTCCACTATGAGGCATACACTACAGGAAATACTGAAAGGGGTCAACTCACCTAAAACAAAATTTAAAAAAAAAAATACATAGCTATAGGTGACTAGCAGGCAGATCGAAGCAGAGGAGTGCAACTCTTACTAAGAACAGGGCATTATAAACTTAAACATTAAGAAGAGAATTGCTATATCAAGATAGTAATGTTCAGTATACATTGGGACAAATTGAGACAACAATGACTGAAAAGGAAAGGATTCAAAGATCCAAATTCACAAAGGGGAATAGAGAAAAGTCACGTGCAAAAGAAAATGGACAATTGTATATATATAACTATCCTTTTCATATTCATAATGGTAACCACACACCAAAGATGTAAAACTGAAGTATATAACATAAAATAAGAAGTATCAGAGGGAAAACTCACAAAAGCCAAACAAAATAAAAAATAGAAACACAAGTACAAGGAAGCAATGGAAACACCAAGCTACCAGAAAGCAAAATATAAAATGGCTCTAAGAAGACCTCATATTTCAATAATCACCCTAAATGTAAATAGATTGAACTCACCAATAAAAAGGCATAGAGTTGCAGGATGGATCAAAAAACAAAACCCAACCATATGCTGCCTACAAGAGACACATTTCAGTTCTAAAGACAAATATAGACTCAAAGCGAAAAGGTGGAAAATGATATTTCAAGCAAACGGTATTCAGACAAAGTGAGAGTAGTGCTACTAATATCTGACAAAACAGACTTCAAAATAAAAAAGATAAAGAAAGATACTGAGAGACACTGCACAATGATAAAGGAAATCATGCACCAAGAAGACATAACATTTAATATCTATGCTCTCATTCAGGGAGCCTCAAAATATGTAAAGCAATTATTAACAGAACTAAAAGGAGAAACAGACCAAAACACTATCGTAGTAGGGGATCTAAATACCCTAATGTCAGATATGGACAGATCATCCAAACAGAAAATCAATAAGGAAATAACATCCTTAAATGACACATGAGACCACTGGACATAATTGACATTTACAGAGCCTTCCATCCCAAAACAGCTTCTTATACATTCTTCTCTACACATGGAACATTCTCAAGAATCGACCACATACTA
>NW_006434369.1:16399416-16406634 GCF_000325575.1 Pteropus alecto
AACTGGAAGGCCACCTGCAAAAGAATGAAACTAGACTGTTGTCTATCACCATACACCAAAATTAACTCAAAATGGATTAAAGACCTAAGTAAAAGACCTGAAACAGTTAAATGCATAAAAGAAAACATAGGAACTAAACTCAAAGACCTTGGACTTAAAGAAGATTTTATGAATTTGGCTTCAAAAGCAAGGGAAGAAAAAGCTGAAATAAATTAATGGGACTACCTTAAACTAAGAAGCATCTGCTCATCAAAAAAAACCATCAACAAGGTAAAGAGACAATCATCTGAATAGGAAAATATATTTGCAAGCAATGCCTCTGATATTATCCAAAATATACAAAGAACTCATACAATTCAATAACAACAACAACAAAAAAAACAAATGATCCAATCAAAAAATGGGCAGAAGACACTTCTCCCTAGAGGACATACAAATGGCCAACAAATATTTGAAAAGATGCTCAACATCACTAGCTATTAGGGAAATGCAAATCAAAACCATAATGAGATACCACTTCACACCTGTTAGAATAGCTATAATCAACAGCACAAGTAATAACAAATGTTGGAAAGATTGTGTAGATAAAAGAACCCTCAAACACTGCTGGTGGGACTGCAAATTGGTACAGTCACTGTGGGAAGCATTATGTAGTTTCCTCAAAAATCTAAGAATTAATCTACCATATGACCCAGCAATACCTCTACTGGGTATTTTCCCTAAAGACTTGAAAACTCATATCCAAAAAGATATTTGCACACCCATGTTCATAGCAGCATTATTCACAGTGGCCAGGACATGGAAGCAACTTATGACAGATGATTGGCTAAAGAAACTGTGGTACATATATACAATGGAATATTACTCAACCATAAGAAGAGATGAAATACTGCCATTTGCAACAACATGGTTGGATTTTGAGAGAATCATGCTACGTGAAATAAGCCAGACAGAAAAAGGTTGAAATTTACATGATATCACTTATATGTGACATATAAAACTAAAAGCAACAACTGAACAGGACAAACAGAGATTCATAGACGTGGACTATAGACTAGTGGTTACCAGACTAGTGGTTACTGTTAAAGTGTACAGCTGAAACTCATTGGATTTTGTTAAACAATGTCACCATAAAATAAATTAATTAATTAATTACAAAAATAATAATAAAGAAGAATTAACACCATTTCTTTTCAAACTCTACCACACAATTGAAGAGAAGGGAATACTTCCTAACTCATCCTTTGAAGCCAACATTACCCTGATACCAAAGCCAGACAAAGATACTAAATAAAAATATAAATTCTAAATAAAACACTAAATAAAAATATAAAACTACAGATACTGTTATTAATATTGATGTAAAACTCTCAACAAAAACCAGCAAACCCAAATACAACAGCATATTAAAAGAATTATATACTATGACCAAGAAAGATTCTTTTTCTGGAATGCAAGCATAGTTTAGCATATGAATATCAATCAATGTAATATACCACATTAATAGAAAAGAAAACACACTATAATCTCAATTGATACAGAAAAAGCATTTGACAAAATTCAAAATCATTTTATGATAAACACCCTAAACAAACTAGAAATAAAAGAAAACTACCTCAACATAATGTAGGCCATATATGAAAAACCTACTTTTTAAACAATTTTTAAAAATCTGATTCAGAACATTATCAGTGAATGTTAATTCTAGAGGGGAATTCAGAGGGAAAGGTCAGTGACCAACCATTCCAAGGCCAGCCATGTCATGCAGAAACATTTGGGCCATATCACTCCTGGAACTTTAAATATATTTACTGAAAGGTTTCTGTGAGTGCATTTCTCACCAGAACAATCAGAAAACACTAGCGATAAGCACCCTAAAAGATGACATCTTTCCACGACTGACACCTTTCCTTCTAAGATCAGAAACAAGACAAGGATGTCTGCATTCATCACTTCCATTCAACATACTAGAAGTTCAATCCAAAAAAATTAGGCAAGAAAATAAAAGACGTTCAAATTGGAAAGGAAGAAGTAAAATTATCTGTTTGTAGGCAACACAATCTTGCATACAGTAAATCCTAAAGATTCCACCAAAATTTATAGAACTAATAAATTTATCAAAATGTAGGATGCAAAAATCTACACACAAAAATCAGTTGCATTTCCATATAGTAGCAATGAACAACTTGAAAAGGGAATTGAGAAAAGCATTCCATTTACAATAACCTCAAAAAGAATATACTCAGGAATAGATTTAACCAAGGAGACAAAAGACTTGTACAATGAAAACTACAAAACATTACTGAAAAGAATTAAATAAGGCATAAATAAATAGAAAGCTATCCCACGTTCATGGTTGGAAAGGTTAATAGTGTTGAGATATTAAGACCACCCAAAGTGATCTACAGATTCAATGCAATTTCTATAAAAATCCTCATGATGTTTTCTTTTTTGCAGAAATATTAGAAGTTATCCAAAATTTATATGGAATTTCAAGGAATCCTGACTAGCCAGAATATTCTTTAAAAAAAGTTGACAGACACACTTCCTAATTTCAAAACTTACTGCAAAGCTACAGTAATCAAAACAGTGTGGTACTGGCATAAGGGCACACCTATAAACCAATGGAATAGAATAGAGAACTCAAAATAAACCTTTGCATATATAATCAAATGATTTCAACAAAGGTGCCAAGACCCTTTAATAAGAAAAGGATGGTCTTCTCCATAAGCGATGCTAGGAAAATTGGACATCCACACGCAAAAGAACAAAGTTAGACTCTTACTTTACACCATATACAAAAATTAACTCAAATTGGAGCAAAGACCTAAACATAAGAGCTAACAGTATAAAATTCTTGGCAAAAAACATCAGGGAAAAACTTCATGACATTGGATTTAGCAATGATTTTTTAGATATGACACCAGAAGCAATAAAAGAAGAAAATAGATAAATGAGAATTCATCAAAAATTTTAAACTTTTGTTCACTGAAAGAAACTATCGACAAAATGAAAATCCACAGAATAGGAAAAAATATTTGTAAATCATATATCTGATAAAGGATTAATATCCAGAATATATAATGAATACCTGCAGGTCAACAACATAAAACAAATAACTCAATACAAAAAATGGGCAAAGGACTTGAATACACATTTATCAAAAGAAGATATACAAATGGCCAATAAGCACAGGAAAAGATTATCAACATCACTAATGATTAGGTAAATGCAAATCAAAACAATAAGATACTATATCAAACTCATCAGATTGGCTATTATCGAAAACAAAAACAAACAAAAACCCAGAAAGCAACACATGTTGTCAAGGAATTGAAAGATTTGGAATTCTTTTTTTTTTTTCTTAGGGCAATAAGTATTTTTTTAAATAAATTTATTTAAAAATAAATTTTTTAAATAAATTTATTTATTTAACCAGTACGCTGGTTAGACATCTATAATAAAACCGGAATTCTTGTGTGTTGCTGCTGAAAATGTAAAATGTGCAGCCACTGTGGATAACAGTATGGCAGTTACTCAAGCAAATTAAACATAGAAATATCATATGATCCAGGAATTTTATTTCTGAGTATATACTCAAAAGAATTGAAAGTAAGCACTTGAACGGATATTTATATACCCTTATACATATTATCACTATTCACAATTGTCAGGTCAAAAGGTGGAAGCAACCCAAAAGTCCATAGACAGATGAATTGATGAAACAAAATGTGGTATATATATGCAATGAAATATTATTCAGCCTTAAAAAGTATACATGCTACAACATGAATGAACCTTGAAGGACTCATATACTTGCTCCTATCTCCACAAGTTTTCTCCCAATGAGGGCTCCTCCAGATGCTTGGGTGTTTGAAAATGAGGTTCATGTACTTTTATACAGAGCAAGGCTTATTTTTATGCTCGTCTATCTCAAAGACCATGTTGTCATTTTTTAACTAAACTGTAAAGAGAGTTTGTGATCACCCTATATATCTCTAAGTATGTCCACAAAGGACAAAAATTAGACACCTACCTGACAACTATAGTTGACATTGGAGGATCCTTTATGTTTTTATTCAACAAGTAGCATTTCTTCCACCCATTTTTTGCATTATTGATGTTTTTCCTTTTCCACAGTGGCATACTGCTTGGTTTTGGGGTCAGATTAACCTCCCTTGGAAATTGACATCTGGCTAAGATCCTTTCTAAGCCAGAGAGTTCAGAATTCTCACCTAGCAATAGAATAAGCATTACTGTAATTCAGTGTTCCTCTCCATTTTTTCATAGCAAGATTAACATGGCATTAATGTGAGAAAGAGTAGTTATACCACTTCATAATTGCTATTGTGCTCTTCCATTCCATCAAGGCAAAAATATCACGGAGCAACATTTAGACCTTAACCTGGTCCTAGACATCTAATAGATGCACAGCAAATGAATGAATGAATGAATGAATAAATAAATGAACAGATGTTCCCATACCACTGTAAAGTTTATTTGTACAATTTGTACATGATTTCTAAACTAACGGCAAGTTACTGTACAATTATTTTTCTTTTCAGACATATTAATGACATTTTGCATATATGTCACATCTACTGCTTCCCATTGACCTCAACTGGCCCCTAACCAAATTGCCCATCTGCAATGAGACAAATAGCTTGTGTTAGAATGGAATTCGATACACTGCTGTCTTCATCAAAACAGTCTTGCTATTCCTCCCTCCCACCAAAAAAAAAGGAAGGAAGAAAAGAAAGGAAAGAGAGAGAAGGAGGAAGGAAAGAATCACTTGAACTACATAGTGTGTTAGTGACATAGTTGACTTATATTGTAGTATAAGCTTCTTATCTCTGCCAACAGTTAACAATTTGAGACCCCAAGCCAGTTTGCAGACTACATTATAAGTAGTTCAGCAATCCATCTGGATGTATTAGAGCTGTCATAAACCTAATGCAGGAAAGGAAGTTGAGCCTTGGAGAGATTTGGGGTGACCCTACATAGGAATTAGATCAGAACTTGTCCAGCCCCCATTATTTCTCATGCTGAACCACTGATGATTTTTCCCAAACAGAGTAATAGGCAGAGACCCCAAAGGACAAAAAACTGGCTCAAGGGACCATAGCTTAGCAATCTGAATAAATGATATAATGACTTGATGAATAGCTTGATCCTTAGAGGCCCATAAACCACTTTAAGTGAGTCAAGAACAGGACTGGAATCTGGGGCTCCTGGCTAGTGGTCAAGGCCTGGCTCAGATAGCTCCCACATACTATTCTTAGCAGCAGTTTATTAGCTCAGTAATCACTAAGCTTGAGCACCCAGAAGCTCTCACAGGCACACTTGAACAATAAGAATAGAATATAGTTTGCTTTGGTTGTCAGAATTTCATAGCTAAATTTAATATTCAACTAAATTAATTAACCCAATTCAGGTATTTGGTGACATACAGTTAAAATAAAAATTTTTTTTGGCTTCAAATGATTTTTTTGATTGTCTTGTTGTATATACATATTTTAATATTGTATACTGCCTCAAATCGTTTTTGTAAGAAACTAGAAATAAATTAGAGAGAATAACATTTACAAATTCTTATATTCTCTAGTATGATTGATTACATTTAGTATTGCACACCAAAATGAGATGAAAACTCAGAACTCACTCTGAATATTTAATTGGGTCTTACAGCCCATCTTTTTTGAAATTATAAGCAAGTTTCCTGGTTTTGAAAGTATGATAAACAAAGGGATAGCTCATAAAATTATTGGAAGTAAAATAATATTGATTGTCAATTTATAGAGAAAATTTTTGAGGTATTCAACTATATTTGCTTGAATGTTTTTTAAATTTCTTATGTTAATGTGTGGAATGCATTACATAGCTGATGGATGCACGGACAGACGAATGAATGGATGAATTGGTATCACAAAACAAATCGTCATAGATGAGGTATATAAATCAGTACAAAAGCCACTGTGTGTGTGTGTGTGTGTGTGTGTGTGTATTTACCAGTGACAGTAAAAATATGTACTTAAAACTTTGGGCTTTAAGGTGATTTGTTATTTTTGCACCTCATAACTATCTTCAATGTACAAACAAAAGTCATGGATTTGGTGGCCATCAGCGGACTGCCAACATGTGAACAGCACATTCTGCTTCTAGAGTTGCCGCATTGATCTGTTAAAGCTCAATAACTCTGTGGAAACCACTCTTCCTGCCTGCCCTGCCTCTCCCCGTATGTCCCCACCATTCAGTTAAGCAAACTTCCAAAGTATTTGGGTGGGGGAGATACAATGAATTAATCAAGAGAGGTATCTTCTTAAGCATTAAAAACAACAACAACAAAAAATGCCTTAAACTTCCTCCCATTTCCTACTTGGTTTGGCGCCAGTCAGTCATTTAGGAAACTAGTATGAAGAACGTATTAAACAGCACAAAGCTGGTACTAAAAAGATCTCGGCATTACCCTTTACATTGCTATGCTGGGGCCTGGGTGGGAGGAGGAAGAGAACCTCTTGTAGAGTCTTATAATGTTTTGGAGATAATTATCTGGATAGTGGTATATCCAAATCCATATAGTGTATTTCGTTTCTCAGTTTTATGTTGTTTTTATGATTTAACTTCACTATTATTCAAATTGTGAAAGAAAAATCTGAGAGTTTAGCAATAACTCTTTAGTTCTTTTTTCTTTCTTCTTATAATGGCTCTGGGTAACAAATACAGGCTAATACAGGCAAAACTTCCCTGCAGATGAAGAGGCAGGTGGCAGATGAGGGATAAAATCCATTTTCAAGGTCAGATGAAATTTTTACTAGAAGAGCTTTAGACACAGTAGCAGTCTAACACTGGTATTCATTATTGAATTCATAATCTGACAGAAGAAAGCATGAGAAATAAGGTCATCTCTTCAGAATGCACCTTCAAGGCAATCACTATACATTTTGGAAAAGGCATTTTAGAAATGAAGCAGCCTTTTAGTGAGGAATTCAGGGCCTCAAAGGCTAATGTTCCCCCTCTATGACTGGGCTCTGTCTTAGGCACAGGCCCTTCAAGACACAGACTCGGGACTCAGAGGCAACATCTCTTCCCACTAGATACCATTCACCTCAGCTGTATTGTGCACCTCTTTAAACTGGCCTCCAACCACAGAAGAGAATAAATGCAGCCAAATTCTTTGGAAATAAAGGCACAAGAACAGTATGGGTGGTATTTTTAAAC
>NW_006434369.1:16406649-16412040 GCF_000325575.1 Pteropus alecto
AGGTGCATCAGTATATATTAGTGTCTACACTGGAAGGCTAAGGGAACAGAAGTTAAAACACTTCTTCAACCTCATGTAAATACTCACTGCATTTTCAATTTTAAAATTGCATTTTAACTACAAAAAATACATGGAAAGATTTCCACTAGATTAAATAAAATCAAACAACTTAAAGAAATACACATAGTCAAAGGGAAAGTCCTCCAATCTCTATCCTTTCTCCAAGGATAACCACTGTCCTGAATTTGTTGTCTCTCTTTCAGAACTCTTCTATGCATTTATATACATATTTGTATGTATAAATATACAGTCTTCTTTTGGCATAAGTAAAATCATTGTTTTTATTTTACTGTTTATTTTGCACTTATTTTACACTCTACAGTGTATTTTGTAGATATTTTAATGTTAACTTTCTTTTTAATAGATTCCACAGTATTGGTTTATCAGTTTAACCATTCTGCTATTGAATGACATTAAGCTGTTTATTTCACCATTCTAAATAATGCTTCAACACACAACTTTGTTCATGCATCTGTGTGCACAGGTATAAGTATTTCTCTAGGACATTAACTAGAAGTGGAATTGCTAAGTTGAAGGACATGCATATGTAAGGGGTTGTTAAAATATGAATTTTTCTGCTCTATTTTGTCCTAAAGCTACAGTATGAGAAAAATCCAGTAGGTGCCAGATACCAACATATGTACAACATACCTATCTATATTAGAAAATGGTAAACATGCTTTAAGGCATGTGAAGATTTCTTTAGGCAGAGTAGTTGCAGTGCTGTGTACTGTACCATCTCCACTCCCTCTGACAAATGAAGGTACTGGGCTGTATTCCCTAACACCTAATTTATTAGTTTCCTAGGGCTGCCATAACATACACAGTACCACCAACTGGGTGGCTTAAAACAACAAATTTATTGTCTCACAGTTCTGGAGGCTGCAACTCCAAAACCAAGAATTCATCAGGGCCACATTCCCTCTGAAATCTCTAGGAGAAAATTCTTCCTTACTTCTTAGTTTCTAGTGTTCCTTGACTGACAGATGCATCATTTTAATCTCTGCCTCTATTGTCACATGGCCAACTTCTCCCTGTGTCTCTTTGTCTTCTTATAAGGACCAGTCATATTGGATTGAGAACCCACCCTACTCCAGTATGACCTCATCTTAACTTAATTATCTCTGTACTTCAATAAGGACCCTATTTCCAAATAAGGTTATGTTTTGGAGTACTGGGGGTTAGGACTTCAACAGATCTTTTTAGGAGACACGATTCGACCCCTAACACCTGGAAAAGTCCACTGGAAAGTGGCTAAGACCATAGGCCACAGAGAAAAGAGGTCAGTGTTGGAAGCCAGTTGTACTTTCACCAATCGGATGAAGATAAGGTGGACAGGGGTTCAAATTTTCCATGAGCTATACATGAACCCCATGGAAAGAAGCTGGTTTTGAGTCATTTTGAATAAAATCTTAAGAGGGCTTTGTCCAAAGGGTGAAAGCAATCTCTGTTGAAATAGGATGGAAATGTAACATACCAAAGGAGTGGAGGGGTGAAGATGGAGAAGGGGAAATGTCAGCAGGAGGCTATGAATTGAGAGACCTCCAGTAATGGGAAATCATCAAAGTACCTGCACGAATGCCCCAGGAAAGAAAAGGTCAGCTTTTGAAAGCTGCCACCCCCAGAGAGCCAGAATGACAGATGACAATCTGATATTTCACCAGTTGAGGAAAAGCTTTTCAGTTCCTTTCATCCTAACCCTTCTCAACCTAACAGTAGCCAGTGAAAGAGTGGGCAAAGTAAGAAAAATAAACCTACTTCACTGCCAGGCTTACTTCCAGTTTCTGAGTGTAAGTCAGGCTAGAGCGGTGGGAAGCAGAGAAGTTTTCTTTCTCACTAATCTCTTTTAAAATCAAATCTAAAGATAAAATTGTAAATTTAGTAGTATTTCCCATCTTTCCACAAATATGCTTTGCCTAAAGAAGAGTAACAGAACTATCTTGGTTCATAAAAGGAATGTGAAGAAGTGAGGATGAAGTCAATACATGGTTAATTTCCACTTTAAGCTCTGAGAACATGGGTCCCTATATGGATAGGGCCATGGGTCTCAAGAACTGAGCACACCTGTAATGTAAAGAATAAGTTCTTACTCATGGCTAAAAGAAGAGGCAGCTTGTACCAAGATAAAGTATATGCTTACTAAAAAAGAGTTCACACCCACCCTCTTCTGACTTACATTTTTTTTTGTCCTGTTCACTCTTGTAAGAATAAAGTATCTTCATCAGATGATTTGGAAGCAGCTTGTGAAGGTTGGATAGAGTCTCAAAGGTGTGATGCATAACTTCAGGAAGGTCATAATTTTTGGGTGTCCTGTATTTGTCAACAGGTGGAAGTTTCAATATAATTTGATTGTTTTTGGCTATTTCCATGATGACCCGCTGAGCTACAGAGAAGAATAAATAGAGAATTTGAAGAGTGAAATCCCTTGCAGTTGTTCTTCCTCCAAGCTTTTCTTCATCTCTAAGAAGATATCATGGAATCTATTTTCTGGTCTCTGATTGCTTAGCATTCTTAGAGTCACAATGGCCCAGATCTTAGCCTGGAACTCGGTGTGCTCATCTTGCTTCTTCAAACCAGAGGAAATCAGCCTGTCAAAAATATCTTGACAAGTCTAACTGGAATTTTAGGCAGAAACTCCAATTTCCTGTCTGAACATGGACAATATCTGAAGAAAGTAGAGTACTTTCCTAAAAGGAAGAAGGAAAGCAGTGTGTACACATCCAGTGTTATATTTTTCCAACTGGCACTTAGTAGAGGCTATGCATCCTATGTGTACATAATGAAAGCTCCACAGACCTTCTATTCTCTGAGGGAGAGTGGTTACATCAGCACAGTTCTTGAGAAGAAGTGAGGAAAGAGCTTTATCGTCCAAAAACTAAGGAAATGTCCAGATTAACACAGGTAAGATGACAAACTGCTTTTTATTCTCTTAACCAAATTAACACTAAGGAAACAAGGTAAACAAACAAAAATGCTCGACTCTAGTGTTACTGATAGAAGCCATTCTTCATCGTGGACCAAAAGAGAGAAGAGTAGAAGTACTAAATAAACTTAAACCATCACGCTTGATAGCACAGCCCCAAGCAAGATGAAAGCTGCCAAGAACTACTCCCAGATTTAGAGCAAAAATTCAAATAATAAGGTTTGTTATAGCTATTCCTTAATCTCAGCGTGCTCCATTAACTGAGCCAGGTTCACCATAATTGTTCTACTCTGTGAAATGGCTGGGTAATCACACCGCAAACTGGTGAGAAACAGGGAAAGCCATGGGAGCCAAGCATGCTATGGCAAAAGTTGGTAATGTTTGCCAGCTTTTTACCAAACTTAAAAACCTTTGGTCAAGACTATAAAAACATCAGATTATATCATATGTACATTAGTGCCCACAGCAGGAGATATACAATTCTAGTTCTTAAATTTCAACTTGCAAACTTAAAAAGTAAAACTTTAAAAAATGAACAAAACATGTTCTTGAAATACAAATGTATTTAAAATATGTTATAGAGCTAACTTGAATGTAAAGTGATTCTCATAATTTCATGTGCATTGTTGGAGAGAGGGGGATAGGTGAAGGTCACAGGGGTGGAATATTCTGATAGCCAGAGGCTTCTTTCTTCCAAGTAAATGCGAATGTACTACTAAATCCTCATTTACATAAATAGGAAAGAACAAACCATGTTTTAAGCCATTCAACAGACCAAAGAAGTGATCTATTAAAATTGATTCTTTATACTCCAGTAAATTAATCCATCCATTCTTAATTATTGCTCTAAATAGCAACTGATGGAATGCTTCTAGCTATCTTAAGTTTATTGATGTTGGCTGAAATCAAACATAGGCTACAATGATTACATTTTATTTTAAAATAAACTATCTCATGGATAAATGTTTTTCGCAATGGTTAAGTTTTCTTCAAGGAAGCAATCTCATTCATTTTCTCTAACTATGCCGTGGTAGAAAGAACACTGAACCAGCATGGAAGTTAACAGTCAAGAATGGAAGCTTGGCAATGCCCTGCTGCTAACTAGTTGTGTGATCTTGATCTCAGCCAACCATGTCTTAGGCTATGGTACTAATGCTCTTTGACAAAAGAAATCTTCCCATTTCTGTCCGTTTTGTATTCTATTTATTTCCAATTCTAGTCTTCAATATCCAATATATTTAACTTTTCACAACTATGTTTATAATATATGATTATTTTCTCACAAGAAAAGATTAGAAAGAATCCTCCTAAGCCAGCACTTCTTATTGTGGCAGTAGCACCACTTAGGCTAGCAGCGTATCATGAACTACCTAGCAGCTGCAGGACTCTTGATCGTTTTTCTAGTTAGGTAAATGGTAATTCCTTTTTTTTTTTTTTTATTCCGAAGAGGGCTGTTGTGTCTCCCGAACACATTCCTCTCCCCCTTGGCCATGGTGGATGTGACAAGATCAGCTGGCTTCCAGAAGGCAAAATATTCAGTAATGTTCAAAGAGAAAAGATCATTTCCAAGTTTCTTAAAGAAAGTGTTCTAAAGAGAGTGTTCCGTTCAAAGCAAATGAGGTGGAAGGGTCCCGACTACCAGAAAGAGGATCCAAGTTACAGCTTTCCTGGCGTCAGAAAGTAAGTTCTGATCCTGAATTTAAACCAAAATTCAAAGTGAATTTGTGACATAAAGCTAAGAAAATGCAGCTACAGAGTATAGGCATCCAAAGGACAGGAAGATTTTTAAAGCAATTCAAACTGCAGAATTCAAGTCTTGCAGAAAAATCAAAATAAAGGTGGAAATATGTTTGAGAATTTATTCAAAAGTACTAGTTGCAACGTATGCAGATGTAGAATTATTGATGTATGTGTTTATCTTACTTTTGGAAATATATTCATATACATCACTATCACATTCACTTCAGAAATAGATTTTAAACAAGATTTCCTATATTTTTGCAACAAAATGGTGGCCTCTCAATAAGAGATCCAAGTGTTAAAGATTAATTTTTAAAATAAAAACACAACTTCTAACAAAATTTCACTTATATTTCTTCAAAAGGAATTATACATACACGAGAAAGTTAGGCGATTTAAGGTCAATGCTCATTGAGATAAATATAATCGGTCGTGATTGAAAGACAAAGCTGAGCTGGAAAAAATAAAAGACAAGTTAGCTAAACCAGACACTAAACACAAATTACTCATAATTGAATTGAAATCTTCCCCACTGATTTAGAATCTATTTGAGAACAAAAATGCACATTATTAATTGGAAAATATCGTCCTGACTTTCAAAAAATATTTACATTATTACACTAAACAAGATTCTATTGTAGTACATGATCAGCCATGACCTTGCAATA
>NW_006434369.1:16412098-16415220 GCF_000325575.1 Pteropus alecto
AGGGAAAAATAAGGAGGTGGAGGCAAAGGCATGGGTAAATGTGAAAACACAAGAGGTATTGAATGAAGGAGGTAGACTGAAACAGAAGGCTTTTCCCTCCAGTGTAAATAGAAACTAATCAATGTTGTTACTGACATTTTTTTGCATACTCCTGGACTGTGGGGGGAAAAAACGTATATCAAAGTGCTTTCCAAAATAGTTATCTGGTGGTCAATGTTGTCACATTCTTCATAGTAAGAGAAACTGAGGTGGGTAGCAAGGCATTCTTACCTACTAAGTAATTGACCTGAGGCTTTCCTTCTTTTCCACCAATTCAGACCACCTTCACTGTAATTAATGCAAGAGCTTGTTAAATGCCATGAGACAGAGAGCATCTACCTTACCTTACTCTTGGATTAACTAAAGAGGTATGGGCTTGAAGTAAGGGAAGCCTGAGGCTACCACTAAAAATGGAATCCAGAGTGGCCTTGGGATGGCCTAGAAGGAAGGTGGGTTCTTTTGGGGGCAAGGACTACTGTTAAAGCTGGACCAGATCTGCTATGGAAAAAAAGCCCACTGTCCAACTAACTAATTCACTAACTCTCAAGGCTAGCTAGAGCCAAAGCAGACTCAAGGGTTTGGAAATAGCATCATTCTCTTAGTTGTTCCTCTTATATTTCACACTGCCACATTTCATACTGAGTTCTTTCCTCTCTTAGCCTTGTCTCCTCACCACTTAGAATGGGTGCTCCCCTGTAAATACTGCAAGGGCTATTTTGTCACTTTAGTTTTAAAACTGTAATACTAAAAACTTCATCAGTTCAACAAGTGGTGGGGCATATGATTTTGATGCTAACGTCAAAGTGTTCAAAAAGTCTCTAGAGAAAGAAAGAGAAGTCAAGTGGAAATAATAATAGGAAAGGAAGGTTTTAGGAATATAGTTGCCAAGGAAAAATAAAGAATCTCAGAAGATGCATTAATGGATGACAAATCTCAGAGGGACTTTAAGGGATCAGGCATCAGCTCAAGCTCTGAAACAAAATAGAAAAGCAGAAACAGAAACATAAAGCGAGAAAGATGGGAGATACGTAGCTAGATATATGAAATGCATGCATGCATACACACATACAGATGTAATTCTTGTCTCCTATCCAAAGACAGAAAAAAAAAATTTTCAGCTAGATATATTTATAGAAAGAGTTAGTTAAAAATACATGGACTCTAATATTTACCCAATTCACTATTTTTCAAGTAATTTTAAGTTGGGAAAAGTTTAGTTTACTCATTTACAAAATAGGAATAACTAGCAGTATCAACTTCATTGTGTCATTAAGAGTATTAAGTCAGTTAATCTGTGTAGAATGTTCAGTGTTATGCCTGGCACATAGTAACCACACCATATACTCTAGCAAATGTTATTTTTGGAGTAAATTAATTCAAATATTTCTTGAGTGCCTAGTATATGCCAGCACTCCACCAGATAGAATAAGGCCGGGTCTTGCTTTTAAGGTATTTAAAAGAAAATGAGTGAGATATTGTAAAATAATAATTATAATGTAATAGTGAGTAAGGAACTGTAAATAAATCATTATAACATAACCCAAAATAGGGATCTTGAAGGTAGTAGCAATTTCTTTCTGAAGGATTAAGGAAAATAATTTGTGAGCTAGATCTATATAAATAGGACTTAGGTAACTAAAAGGAGGGAGGAGATTAAAAAAAAAAGAGCTAGCGTAGAAAAAGTAAACATAATCTGTGTCCTGGAAGACAGAGAGTATTTAGGAAAATTGCAAAATGTCTGACGTTTTTGACGTGTAGGCAGTGGAAAGGTGATGAGCAGACTACAGAATCTGCATTTTATTCTTTAGGCATGAGGAGAGCATTTGAGTAGGTCTGTGTTTTAGGTCAGCAGTAAGGAAAACAGTCTGAAGGAGAAGAGTACTTAGGAGGGAGACGTCCAAAGAAGCCTAGGCTAACCTCATAATCATTCACTTATATTTATGGTGTTCCTACACAGTTTAAAGTAATGGGGATTCAGCAATGAATTAGACAGGCAAGGCCCCTACCCTCATAGAGTGTTATATATTCTACTAGGAAGAGACAGACAACAAAAAAAGCAAACAAGACTAACAAACAATATTGTGAGGAGTATGAAGAAGAAATAAAAACAGGATGTTATGAAATAGACTAATGTGGGTGGGAAGGGCTTTTAATAATGAAGTCAGGGAAAGCCTGTATGAGAGGAAAACGGAAACAGAGAGGAAGGAGACAGACATCTCTGATATGGAGGTGGAGATGGGGGAAATCCTTGAAATTGTATTCAACTGGTATATACTCTATATGCATCTTTCTGAGAAGGTACTCAAAGCAACAGGAGATTCCTTCCGCCCAAACGTTAAGAACCAGTGCATTTAGATAATTAACAAAACGTTTTGGGGGTTGAACCTAGAGCCGAGTGTTCAACCCAGCAGAATGCAATAGTATCCATCAGCAAAGGATTACAAAAATTTCTTTCTCAAATGTCGATACTTTATTATAAAGAATACATCTGACACTTTTAGTATTTATTTACTTACACATACAAATATATTGGTCACAAGTGTGTAAATATTCACTTACATATTTACTTACTATACACGCATATAATAATGCATATACTTATATTCTATATGTGTATAGAATGTACATGTATTCTTTCCTCTCCTCCCCTCACTCTACACACTTATTTCATGGAACCGAAAGTAAGAGATATAAATTTGGAGGACAAAATTGGCCTCCCACGACCTAAATGTATCCTAGACAGAAAAAAATCAGCTTTTGTTCTTCCTATTGTAATACCAATGAGTGACCCGGAACTGACCAAAGGTGGGCTTGCTCTCAGCAGGGATACCTTCCTTCTTCCATTTTGAGTATTTACTATATTACATATTATAAGCATAGATAGAACTTTACATATATCCATGCATATACATAGATTTAGGTTTGTCTAGCTTAGTACTGGGCACAGCTCCAAGCTTTAAGTGAACAAATTATGGGGTGGCGGCCGGCGGGTGCCAAGGGCCTCCAGGCTGCCGCGCGGGGCCCTTCAGTGAGTCGTCCGGGGTCAAGGTCAGGGCCAGGGCGCCGGAAGGCCCGGACTGGGT
>NW_006434369.1:16415260-16415615 GCF_000325575.1 Pteropus alecto
CGGGGGCGGCCACGCACCTGCCATGGCCCAGGGGGCCGGGCCGCCCCTGAGAAGGCCCATAGGCGCGCGAGGGCAGGAGCCTAGGGCAGGCGCCCTCCCCCGGCTGCGTCGCCCGGCCCGCGGGCATGGCAGCCTGGTGACCCCCAAGAGGCTCCGGGCCTGGGCTGCCGCCGACGGCCTAGCGGCCCCGGAATACCAGCCGACCCGATGGAACGTGGGGCCGTCATGGGCGCCCCGGCTCGATGGTAGTTGCCGGGCGACCCGGCCTCTGGGGAAGCCCGCGGAGCCGCAGCCCCAGCTCAGGCTGGTCTCGCCCGGCCCGGCGCCAGCCCGCGAGCCTCGTAGGCCGTCCACC
>NW_006434369.1:16415686-16462055 GCF_000325575.1 Pteropus alecto
CCCGCTGCAGGAAGGCCGAGTCGGAAGGGGCGCCAGTCCAGCGGTTCGCCCCGCACGCAGAGGGGCCCGGGCCCCGGGGAGGCAGCACCCTAGGAGACGACGCCGGAGACTACACGTGGGCCTGCGGCGCGGTGGGGTAAGAGGCGGGAGCCCAGGGCGCCCCCGCGAGCCCGCACCCGCTGTCCCCTTGTCCCGCGCTCCCCACAGAGCTGCCCACAGCCCGGGGAGGGAGGGGTCTTCTGACACCTGGGCTTTGCGCCTTCCTCCGACACCGACCTCCTCAATCTTCTGCCCTAAAGCCCCTTCCCCGGACTCCCAGTCACAGAGACCTGGTCTCTGGGCATCTCCTCCAGATACGGTGGCCTTTTCCAGGCTCCCGGTGCCTTCCTCCACGGCACACACCTGGGTGGCCAGGGTCAGCGCCACCTACTCAGCCTTCCTCCTCCATGCTTCCATCCCAGTGCCTGGCATTGAGCAGGTGGATCAGTATTTATTGATTCAAAACCTTCCTGAACTGTATTTTCTATTTCTCCAGGATACACCTTTCTCTCCAGGAGACAATAAAATATAAACGATTAGCAAATATACTGATTACAGTGGTGGCTTTAATTTCTGAGTCTTTCCAGATAGCCATACCCTAAGCCAATGATTGCTTTACTTGTTATCTTATAGTTCTCTAATATTTCTACCTTAAACAGTAGTGGACTTAGATACCATGATAGTTTGGTGTGGAAAACAGTGTTTGGTTCTGTGGGCTTTTTAGTGTCTCTGAACATGGGATGCTCGCTCTGACTGTGTATGTAAGGTTAATCCGTTTTCAAATGGAGCACCTGTTCTGAATGATTAAAAGCAGAGTTCATGACCCTGTTTTATAAATTCCAGATGATTCACTATATTTTTTTCTAATTTATATTTTATCTTCCTCTCTGATAATATCTTTCTCACTTCAGACCTTAATTTCCTAATATTCTGTCAAATCTTCCAATTTGCTTTTGTCTATACTCCCCTCCCCTTTTTGGTCTAGCTTGCCCCTTGTTTCTGGTTGATTTTATATTGTTACCCACACCTTGCCCTCATAGTCCCTTTCTCCTGCTTTCTAAGTATTTTCTTGACCTCCTTTATATGGGGAGCCAAAGTTCATGCTTTCTTTAAATCATTGTTGTACCTTACCCATAAATGTGCCTGTCCGACAACCTGTATAGGATTTTAAGGAAACAGAGGAGCAAAATGGGGAGAAGAAATGGTGAGAACTGTGGCACCAACCTGCGTGTGTCAAACATCTCTCATGAGGTATGGCAGATGCTATTGAACTTGAGCATTTGGACAGCAGCTCCCACTGTTAAGACCTAACTCCCACTGAATCTTACTGCTAAGATCCCTTGCTGCTGTCTCTGTGAGCAGTTTGTCCTGAGTTTTCCTCTTAGCACATTTGGAATATCAGTTGGAAAACTATTATTTCTTTTAACAAAGAAAAAGTTAACAAGTGTCTCTTGAAATGTCAAAACATTTCTAATTACAATTGGATTTTGTTCTATTTTCTCACACATATTTTGTAAAAAATATTGGTAAGACAGGTGGGATATCAAAAGGTGTAAACAATTCCCAGCCTGCAAGGAGTTAAAATCTAGCTGGCTTAGTGTATGGTTGACAGTCTTCCTTACCAGGTGACAAATTTGGCATCATTAATTTTATTTCATGATTTCAATAACACAGTTCATCAGCTTCCCTTTTCCGTGTTAATTTAAGGATATTTCTCTCACATATTATTTTGTACGTTAGTGTTCCAGGGTTACATACATAGCTGAGAGAAGCTTGAGAATCTGTCAGGAGGGTTTTAAAAATACAAATAATTGGGCCATACCCTCATCCTACTGAATCAAAATCTGTAACATTTTTTTCAACTATTATTTTTAAAAAAGCTCCCCAGGTAATTCTCACATGGAGACTAGACCTGAAACATTATTTCAGAGGGCAGAGAATATGTATTAATTTTATTTTTCAAAATCCTCTAGAGAAAGAGAATCTGCAGCCTACCCGCTAAGTTTCAACTATCCTTTCTAAAGGACATAACTTTCTTGTGGATCAGTTATATCCTTATACTGCATTTAAGCTTATTTCTCCATATTCCTCCTTAGTGTGGAGATGATACCTAATACTATTTCACATTTTATTTGTATGTTGCTTAGAGTTTAATTTGCAAAGGATTTTCTATTTGAGATAGAAAACCACTAAGTTCATTCCTTAAAAAATTATTTTTTGAAAAAATAAACTAATTGCCTCTTCACTTTCCCTTTTCCAGGATAAATGATTACATTCCTCTCCTATACACAACCCACATTTTTTCCCCCCCCCATAGCGCTCAGCACAATGTCTGGAACAATAATACTCAGTAGATATAGTACCTTTCCCTATTAATTTTTTGGCTTTCTTTTGAGTACTTCCTGAGTGTTTCTCAACATCTGGAGTCCAGAATGAGTAGTGGGCTGGTCAGCATTGAGTTAACGTGAGGATTAGAGCATTTTCTTTGTTTGGTGGAAAGATTTTATAGGCTTTTAGATTTGGTACTGAGCTACAGAAAATTTGGTGAATGTGCCATTGTGTGCCAGGGACACACTGCACTGGACATTTTATTACATTTATAATTCAATTTTGAAAACCTGTGTGCCATTATTTTGAACAAAATAAGAATGAAACCATAAATTGTAAAAGCCTTTCCATTTTCTGATTAATTAGTGTTATCAAGCTGATACTAGTTTGATAAGAGAACATTGCATGTTCCTCAAATATGCTGGTAGTATCCTTATAGGAAGGAGAGGTGGTCTTGAAGCTTTGTGCCTTTTGTCACACTCAACCCAAAGGACATGTAAAATTATGTATTTGAGCTTTTAACATTTTCTTAACATTAAGAGTATCCTAAAAAAAATATTGTTTTAGAACTTATCTCACTGGAATTTGGATTCAGACGCACCTGTTCCTGAAAATAAAAACCTCCCACCCAGAAGGGATATTGAAGCAGGTGGTAAGAAATTCTAGATGTGTATATTGATCCTTGTATTTATAGATATAGGAAAATTTATATTCATATTTATAATATGAATAATCATGCACATTAAAGGGGGTTTGTTTTTAATGTAAGCAGTTTTATGTAACTATTAATTGTCATTTTTCCCCAATACATTCTTTCAGATAAAATTAACAAGGTAAGGATAAATGTTTGGTTTTAAATAATTCACAAAATATTATTTAAAATTATATGTATGTTCTTTAAAAAAAATTTTTTTCAAAGTTAAACTTTAAATTTCATTTTTATAGACTTCTTCAATCAAGACAGACTTTTGCTTTTTTACAGGGCTGCAACTTCGTCATTAATATTTTATTAAGTTTTTCTTCAATATAACAGAACTATAAATGGACATTAACTTTGTAATAAATATTGTGTTTTCTAGTCATTGCCAAAAGGGAAATAGTCACAGCTTTTAAGATACCTGAAGCAGTTAAAATGGTTGATACTTTGTTTTGAAGTAGTGAGAAAATCTTTCATTTACCTTTTTTGATCAAAATATAAAACACTTAACTGTTAGTAAAATAAAGACAATGTTAATGATATTCAAGATTCATTAGTTAACACTGTTTAGTTGGTATTTATAAGATTATACTAATTCCTACTGAAATCAGTAAAAAAAAATTATATCCGTATGTATGTAAGGGAGTATTATAGGATTTTACTATATATTCCTTGGTTGGAACTATATATTCCTTTGTTACAACAATAACTATACAGTCTTAGAACACAAACCAGTAAGGAACAGAGATATATTTTGTTTAAAAGTCTTTTGCTGCTTTATAGAGCCATTTGGAAATTCCAGTAGAACAGCTGATGCTAGAACTTAATTTATCAGAGCATGCTCACAAAAGAACACAGGTGGGATTTTATTCATCATACTATTTTCCTAAAGTATTATTTTTAAAAAGTGGATGCAGTTACTAAAATGTTTTTTTATGGCTTTTCTGTTATCAGAATAGTAATCAAGGGTTATTTCAGTTCTGGAGTTATCCTCTTAATGAAGGAAGTACCATGGAGACCAGGTGAGAGCATTTTCATAAATCCCTAAATTAGTGAAATAAATTTAAGTACAGAAGAGTTAACTCATCTGAAATACTCATCTGAAATACTAAAACAAAAAACAACCAGAAGAAAAAGTGTTGAGTGCAAATAATGGAATATTGTAGAAGCTCATCCTTAAATAGGAAATGTCTGGCAGACACCACAGAAGTAATCAATATATTGGTAATTGAGAGTTTATGGTGCAATTACAATGAGGGTTTAGATGGATAGAGTTTGGACTTCTCACTGAAGGGAAAATAAATTGTAATAGGAAAGTAATACTCCATGTGCCAGGAACAGTTTTAATTAATTATATGTATTAATTCATTTAACCCTTACGGCAATCCTATAAGGTAGGTACTGTTATCATCATCCCTGTTTTATAGATGAGAACATTGAGGCAGGATAATAAATAACTTGCCCAAAGGCATACAATTAATGAATGGTAGCACCAGAATGTAAAAAAGTAACTTGGTTCATGCTCATTATCACTATAATATATTGCTTCTCAGACCTTACTTGAATTTGAATTCTTATTTTTTGTTTCTTAATCTTTAGTGTGCATTAGAATCAACTATAATGCTTCTTTAAAAAGTAGGTTACTATTATTTGGAAATTAACATTTATTGAACACTGTTATGTGTCACTTTTACGTACAGTGTATTATTTAATGGAGAGCTTGAGTTCTAGTCCTCTCTTTTGTACCCAGTTTTGACTCTAGAGTGGTTCACTTGATAGTAGCTATCTTCTTAGTCAGAGGCTCAGGATAAACTCACCTAATGCTCAAATTTGAGGGGCAAAACCAAGAAGCGCTAAAGGAATTGTAATGACTAATGTCCTAAGGGAATGTTGTTGCTGGTGGGGATAGGAAAGGCTACTTTTACTAGAAAGAGCTCAATTGGGAACAGGGATTTCAAGGTAAGAGGTTAAATGAAATTAATTGAATTCTATCATACAGAAGAGCAAACATAAAGTGAGTCAGTAGAGTGCAGGCTAGGATCATAGACATGGGATCCCCATCACCTGGGTTTAAATCCCAGCTCCATCACTCACTAGATGTGTGACCTTAACCAGCCTTGCTTCAAGTTTTCTTTTCCATAAAAATAAAAAGTAAAAGTGCCTATCTCATGGGGTTGTTGTCAAGACTAAACTGAATAATGTGTTTGATATGCATTCACTGTTAATACTAGGAAAGCCTAGTAACATTGCAGAGTTGGAAGTGAAATATTGAGATTTTTGTCCTCAATATACCATCAACAAGTAAAGAGGATAAAAGTAATGATAACTTTAATTTAGAGTTAATATTTTGCAAAGTATGTTTATATAACTGTCTGGGTATTTAGCTCACTGGGGGCAAATGAGTTCAAACCTAGGTCTTCTGCCTCCAGATTCTATGCTCTTTTTACTATAGTGCATGGATTGTGTTGTTATCAATTCTAAATTTAAAGTAATTTTCCTGTGGTTTTTCAAAGGCAAGTCAGTATACCTATTTTTTTAGCTAAATGAATATTTATCATTTTCCATAGAAATGAAAGTATTTAAAAATCTTTCAAGATTACTTTGCTCTCTTTAATGTAAACTGGCTTTAAAAGTAGCAAGAAGATAGTGAGACTATAAATATAAGTCAATTAAGGGATCAAATCATTCTTTTTTTGAGAAATTTAATATTTTTTTATTTTTCAATTATAGTTGGCATACAATATTATGTTAGTTTCAGCTGTACAACATAGTTATTAGACATCTATATATCTCACAAAGTGATCACCCCATGGGTAAATCTAGTACTCATCTGACACCGTACATAGTTATTACAATATTATTGACTATATTCCTTATGCTATCCTTTATACCTCCGCGACTATTTTGTAACTACCATTTTGTACTTTTTAATCCCTTCCCCCTTTTTCACTAACTCCCCCCACCCCTTCTCCCATCTGGTAACCCTCAAAATGTTCTCTGTATCTATGATTTTGTTCATGATTTTTTATATGTGTGTGTCGTTGTTTATTTTGTTCTTTAGATTCCACACGTATGAGACATCATACGAACTTTGTCTTTCTCTGACTTACTCCACTCAGCACAATGCCCTCCAGGTCCATCATGAAATATCTTTTTCCAATCCCTTTACTTTCTGTCTGTCTGTGTTTTTAATCCGAAGTGCGTCTCCTGTAGGCAGCCTACATAAGGGTCTTGTTTTCTTATCCATTCAGCCACCCTATCTTTTGATTGGAGCATTTAACTCTTTTTTCATTTGAAGTACCTGTTCATAGATACATAGTTATTGCCATTCTTTATTCATATTTTTGATACATATTTTTTCCTTCTTCTTAAATCCCTCCAACATTTACTGTAATACTGGCTTAGTGATGATGAACTCCTTTAGCTTTTTCATGTCCGAGAAACTCTTTTCTTGGCCTTAGATTCTAAATGATAGCTTTGCTAGGTTTAGTAATCTTAGTTGTAGGTCCTTGCTTTTCATCACTTTGAATATTTTGTGCTAAGCCCTCCTGGCTGCAAATTTTCTGTTGAGAAATAGGCTGACAGTCTTCTGGGAGCTCCCTTGTAACTAATTGTTTTTCTCTTGCTGCTTTTAAGATTTTCTTTTTGTCTTCAACCTTTAGCATTTTAATTATGATGTGCCTTGGTGCCTCTTTGGGTTCATCTTGTTTGGGACTCTCTGAACTTCTTGGGGTTGTATGTCTATTTCCTTCACTGGGTTAGGGAAGTTTTCTGAAATTATTTCTTCAAATAGAGTTTCAATTTTTTGCTCTCTTTTCCTTCTGGTACCTTTATGATGTGAATTGTTGTTACACTTTATATTGTCCCAGAGGTCCCTTAAACTATCACTTTTGGGGATTTTTTTCTTGTTGCTGTTCCGATTGGGTGTCTTTCGCTGCTACCCCGTCCTCTAAATCACTGATTTGATCCTCCACTTCATCCACAGTGTCTCCCTTTCTGTCGATGCCCTCTAAAGGACTCTTCATCTCAGATATTGTATTTTTCATTTCTTACTGGTTCCCTTTTATGTTTTCCATCTCCATTTTTCATGTTTTTTATATCTTCATTAAAATTCTTGCTAAGTTCATCTACTCTTCCCCTAAGTTTCTTTTGCATCCTTATAACCAATGTTTTGAATTCTGCATCCGTTTGATTGCTTGAGTCCACTTTATTTAGTTCTTCTTCTGGAGCTTTGTTCTGTTTTTTCATGTGGGACATCTTCCTTTGTCCCTTATTTTGGCTGCCCACCCCCGCTCCCCATGTTTGTTTCTATGTATTAGGTAGGGCTCCTAAGTCTCCCAGTCTTAGTAGAGTGACTTTATATAGTAGATGTCCTTTGGGGCTCAGTGGCACAGTGTTCCCTGGTCAGATGAGAGAGGTTCTTAAGGTGTGTCCCGTGTGTGAGTTGTATGTGCCCTCCTGATGTAGCTGAGCCTTGGTTGCTGTTTGTACTTTGATGGGAGGAATTGACCCTTGGGCTGATTGGTTGTGAGGATTGGCCAGTGAGGGATTGACCATATGGAGCAGGATTCACTTTAGCAGGGCTTTGGTGCCTGCCCAGTCTGCCCTTCATATGTGTCCTCCTCAGATGAAGCCCTGGAGGGTGCTCCAGCTCCAGTGCTGGTCAAAGCAGACCACTGGGTGTGCCGGCCTAAGGGCCTTCTGGGAGGGGTCCAGCTGTTGGCCACGTTCAGCCACAGCCTGTGCACTTCCGGGATCACCTAATAAAGTTACCAAACAATCTGCAGATGGCTACCACCCGTGCTGGGCTTAAAGGTGCCTCAACAGGCCAAGGCAGAAACCAAGGCCAGCTGCCGCTAGTGCCGAGCTTGGTGCTGCTCAGCAAGAGGTACAGGGAATGCCTAGGCCAGATATTGATTCTTTGGGTTTTGTGAGCCTTTGAGAGATTTTAGGAAAGTCCGCAGCCTATGGTGAGCAAGCTATTTGTATGGAATAAACCATAACAAATAGTTGGGAGAGGCGGAGTCTCAGGGAATCACCTGGGTGGAGCGACCTGTGTTATTCAGGTTGGTGGAGACTCAGGTATGCGTCTGCACACTGGGAGCGGGTAGGGCTCAACAAAAGAACAATGGATACTGCCAGCACTTCTGTCTGGAAAAAAGCCTCCCCTCCAGTCCTCACCCTGAAGCCCGACAACACAGTGTCTCCCTGTATGTCCCTGGCGCTCGTCAAGCAGCTGCCCCAACACTGGAACTCAGAGCGAGCAAGTCCGTCAGTGAGTAAGTCTGGGCACGGGCTCTTTAAGAGGAGCGTCTGGGATCCCTGCAGCCCTCCATTTCACTCAGCCACAATCTCCGCTGGTTTTTCATAGCCAGAGGTTGTGGGGACTTCTCTTCCTGGCACTGGAACCCTGGGCTGGGGAGCCTAGTGTGAGGCCTGGACCCCTCACTCCTCAGAGCGGGGAGTGGTCTCTGCAGCCAAGGTAACCTTCCCAGTTCTTGGATCCCAACACATGGTTGTGGGACCGGTTGTTTAGCATCTCTGCCCCTCCTACCAGCCTCTTCTTATGTATGTCCCCAGTTGTAGGACTTCTATTCAGCTAGACCTCAGGTGACTTCCAGTTATGGTTGCTCTGTAGTTTTGTTGTAATTTTGGTGTGATCGTGAGAGGGGGTGAGCACAGCATCTAGCTTCTATGCTATCTTGGCCAGTCTTCCTGAATCAAATCTTTCAATGTCAGTATTTCTAGTAAGCTTAAAAAAAAAAAAAAGCTAACTATAAACTCAGTATTCTATGGCCTGGCTTTTTGCAGCTTTCATTTTAATATAATACCTAGAGTTATTACTCCTAAAATAAAAGAGCACCATCAGATGAAAATGCTATGGACTACATCTGGGGTAAATTTTGTTCAATAGACATAGTTTTGCTTCCTTTTTTTGTTAAAATAATAATAAAAAAGCAACAATGGCTAAAGTAGAAGCCTTTATTAAGTAACCTATGTTCTTTAAGTGTTTACTTTTATCTAATTCTGGGTCAATAAACATTTCACTATAATTTCAGTTTGAGTTGGATAGTCTCCATTTCAGAAATCATAATTCTATGTACAGTGTATTCATAGGCAAATAGATATAATTAGCCAATTTTAACCTACTGGCCATTCATAACTCATTAGCCATATGTAGTTATAATGATCTCATTACCTGTCCATGCACAAAGAGATGACCAGTTAATATTTTAATCAATACTTAAACAATTTAATAGTTGTATACAATTAGAGCATATTTGGAAATTAACATATTTCTGTTTCAGATAGATACACATATGACATTGGGAACTAAACATTAACCAGTCTGAGTAAGGTTACTTATTCATTATCATTATAATAGCATTTCATTCCTAGTCAACAAGTCATTCATTATTAAATCATTTTTTTTAAGGGATTTCAAAAAATCTTCATTGGAAACTGGCCTTAACATAACCAATAATCCCATAAGGCTCTTCACTCTGAACCATTCCTTAAAAAGTGCTTCGGTTGATAAACAAGTTGTTTCTTACCCTGGACTGCAGACGCCATTAGGTCTCTGCTGGCCCTATGCCGACGGAGATTTTAATGACAGAAATGAACCTCGTATTAATTTATGTTCAACTACAGAACACAACAATGGTGAAACTTTATCTGCTCCAAATTGGAATTCAAAATATGGAATCAGCATTGTAGAAGAAAATTTGACAGATGAAAGTGATTTATCAGAAAATGAAAAAGCAAATGATACTTTACTCAGCTATTTTAAAAAGATGGACCTAAACTTAAAGCCAGAAACAATAGAAAATGTTGAAGAGTCTTTCACAGAGGAACCAAGTGAAGTATTTCCATATCCTGATTTTCTCCCTCCTCCTTTCAATACTCTGGACTTGCACAAATTAGCCCTCTCAAAATCTGAAACTTGGAAAGGAACAGTGGAATCTCCGGAAAGCTGTATTGAACATTTGATAACTCGTTTACTGGAAATGGAACGATTACAACATACAACTATACAAAAAGAGAGGCCAAGACTACAAACTACTTTCTGTACTCCAGCAGTTACCGATCGACCCTCTTCCTCCAAAACTGTGCCCAAAATGAGACAGCCAAAACTTTCTGACTCTGTGAGTCTTCAGCCAACTTGTGTAGATAAAAGTAAAGAAAAAAGAAAAACTAATTCTGGTTCTTGCAAGCTTGAACAAAATGCTTCAAAATGGAATTGGAGCAATGCTGGCAAATATAAATGGAATTCTAGACCACCATCTCTAAAAAGTTCATCCACAACAAAACAATTGACGGCAACTTATGATGACTTTAAGAATCCCAAAAGCTCCATTTTAAATCCATGCCAGGAACTCTCAACCAAACCTACTACTGCCCAAACAACTCAATCACTGGTTAAAGTGGCCTCAACAAGATCTTGTCTGCCATCAAAGTCTCCAATACCAGTTTCACCCATACCTCTGTCTTTTCCTGAAAATCAGAGGGAAGAAATTAAGGCACCAAGGACCAAAAAGAAACTTTACCGAAAAAACATAGTATTGAACAGACCATTCTATATTCAAAAGCTAAACTGTTTATCACCTTCATTTATAGCTAAAGATACGTGCTCACCCATTGAGCAAAAATAACTTTTTCATATATCTCGATGTAAGCAAATCTGTTCCAAGAAACACAGCTAAAATATAGTTCATCATTCTGAGATGCAGGTATTAAACACACACACACACACACACACACACACACACACACACACACACATACACACACAAATTACTTGAATTGATGTGGAGTGGAACTTATGGAAATCACTGCTGAGATATCTATATATCAATCCAAGGGCTTCTATACTGACATATTTGACAATCTTTTGCATGTTGTGTTTCAAAATGTTTCACTTAGTAAACTATTCTTTTCAAAAGATTGTTCTTTCTTTTTTTGTGATTGTTTTCCAGTATAATTCCATCATCAATAAATGGTATAATTGACATTGCTGCTATTTTTTTGTGTTCTATTATTATACACACATCAGTTACCTCTATAGGTGATTTTTTTTTTTTTTTTTTTTTAGTTCTTCCTACTCTGTTACCCTTTTTCTTTCCTTTCCCAATTCCACAAATCTCTTTTGTTTGTCATTTTGACCTATCCGTTGGGTATTAGGCCACTAGAAGCTAAAGTTGCTCCTTTAATTTATTTACCAGATCCTCAAAATCCTCCTATGAATCCTTAGAAACTTATCATTTTCCAGGTCCTTTGTCATTTGAAAGCAAGATCAATTTTCTCTGGGGCCTAACTATAGATTTAGGCATGGAATAACCCTCTTCCACTCAGATCTAATTGTTTTGAGATGTCCAAGGAAAAATGGGAAAAGGTCACTGTCTACAGAGCAGCCAGATCTCATGTTAATGGAATTTTTTTTTCCCAAGGCTCTTCATTGCTAGAAGTCTTAACCCTGGTTAGTTGAATCTTAAATTAAACTAAGCTAAAGTTTAACTCATTAACTGGCGAAAAAGGAAACAAATCTGATTGATGCTTACTGCACGTAAGAATCAGGAAAACAAAAAAGTAGGTTCCATTGCAGGCTTACAGAAACGGAATCTTTGGGAGTGGGGCTCGAGTACTTTTAATGAAGGTGGTTCTCAGATCACACTTTGAAAAACATTGTAAAGGAAAAACTGGATGTAACATGCCTTGATCGGTTTGGATATTTTGGGGGATAGTATGCTTTGGTTTTAGTGAATGGTTGGTGAATTCAAAGGTTTTTTAAAAAGATTTATATTAAAATATAGCTAACATACTATATTAGTTTTAAGTGTACACCATAGTTATTTAACATTTATATACCTAAAGAAGTGATCACAAGTCCAACAACCATCTGACACCATACAAGGCCATCACAATATTATTAACTATATTCCCTATGCTGTATATTACATTCCCATGACTTTGAAATTTGGAAATTTGAAACTCTTATTCCCCTTCACCTCCTCAATCTTTTAAAATTTTTTCAATTAGAGTTGACATTCAGTATTATTTTAGTTTCAGGTGTACAATATAGTGTTTAGGCATTTATACAATCTATGAAGTGACCTCAAAGTAGTTTTTCTTAAACATTAAAATAAAGCCACACAATTTAAACTTCGAATATTACTGCAAGTTAAAAATGAAAAGTAAAAGCCCTCTCCTCATTCCCTTACCCTACATGTAAAGCCAGTCAATATTGGGTTTGACTTAGGGATGTCTCCCACAATAAGATGGAATATTTGACTTAGGGATGGAGGAGATGAATTAAAGAATTCAAATAAATGTTGAGAGCAACTGTACTTTAAGTGTTCTCTATTCTATCTGTAGTAAGAGAGTAAGGCTCAAATAATTTTCAGAGGCAGGGGTCAAAAAGAGTATGCCTAAGTTTTTAGGTTAATTTCAAGGAATTTTCTGGAACTATATCAACACAGCAATAGAAAATAAACTTAACTGTTCAGGACCCCTTGTTATTAATAGAATTTTACCTAAATCCTATACAATTAGTGTCATTATCCAAAGTGGTATAACATCCCTTTCACAGGTTACAAAAATTTCACTCAATTCTAATTGGCAATAATCTTTTGTTTCCCCTATCAACTATCTTCATTCTCATTCTTAACAGTTCTAACTTGAGTCCTGCACCTTATTTACCTGCCCTTTGTACCCATTCTCATTTCTACCTTCTTCACGTGTTGGTATTTTATCTCCTCATCCTAGGGCTATAATTATGTAACTTTTATTTGTAAAACCTTCAGGAAGGGACATGACTGATTTGCTCACCACTGTATCCTGAACAATCATTGCCTGGCATGTAGTACCTTTCAAAGTATTTCAGAAATGGACTTTATCCATCACTGACAATTGTTACGCATGACACAGCAGTTACAAGCACTGGCTCCATAGCCAGATTTCTGAGTAACAACTCATGTCCTACTTTTTGCAAGGCATGTGCCAGGCACCAGGTATGGAATGGAGTAATGAAGACACAAATCCAGGTTTTCAGTAAGATTACGAGTGGGAGTGGGCATGCGAGATGGAAAACAGGAGGTAGGAAGGAGCGTTTTGGAGATAGAGGTAATAAGGGATCAGTCTGTCAGAAATTCCATTAAGTTGATTGCTGCACTAAAGAATTGCTTTGGTCCTTTTGAATGTGTGCATTTCAGGGTGGGGAGGGTAGTAACTGATAGGTGAGGGCAAATTTCTTACTGGAAACAATCAGGCTACTTTATTTAGGGTGCCATCAGACATTTGGCAAAGTGTACAAGAAATATAAAGTAATTCTGTTCAGGAAAAACTTGGCTTATTCATAAATACCCATGTTTAGCTCTCCAGTATTGACCTTTTCTAGCTCCTTTTTGGATCTTAACCGAGGTAGATTCTTTCTCATCAGTCTGCAGCAAAAGCCTCCCAAACCGATACTCTAAATACTTTAGATGATTATATAGCTCTAATCTTCTGCCAGCCCAAGTAGAAAACTACAATCGGGGCCCTTTATAAGGCTATCCAGAGACACTGCAATTTGGCCCATTTCTTATAAAAATCAAGATTCGACTAAACTAGGGTCTACTGGTCTCTCAGTGGGAGGTAGTTCCAGCTAAGTGGAGCGGAGCATATTCTACAAAGCCAGACACTCTGACCTTCCATTCTCCAATCCTGCTTTCCATATGCCAAAGATTCACATGACTCAACTGTCCCTCCTAAGTATTGTTTTTAAAAGCTGAAGAAATTTCTTTGAGATGAAAATGGAGTGGGTAGATGAGTCAGGCCTCCCCATCTGCATTCAACCAATTTATTTAAATCATTAGAGAAAAGGGAGTTATCTCATTGCTTATTATGCATCTACTACCAGGAAAACCAAATTAAAAATACTTGTAAGAAGAATACAACACCTTTTGGTGTGTGTTCTGCACTTAGTTGCTTAGAAAATGATTTGATGTTTGAAAGGATGATCATACTAAATTAGCTATTTCCAAGCTGCAGGTTCAGTGAAAGGGCAGATTCTGCCAAATAATTTGTAAACTTCCCTCCATACCTACCTTTCCCCTTCTCTGAGATTCACACAGCACATAAGATGTCTTCTGAGAACTTTTAGGGTATTTAACTTTAATTTCACCCAGCAGTTCTCAATCATATTTTAGCACAGAATACTTTTTAAAGTGAACATCATCAGTGAAACAGCATGTAAGAAAAATCAGGTAAGAAATGGTATCTTTAAAATTCAATGTAAAATACCAAACTCAAGCAAAAGAAAAATCAAGAGACAATATAGTAACAAGATGAATATTTTATTGTTTTCCCAATAAGTCGATTAGGAATATTACTACTAAAATGCAAGTTACAACAAATAATACAATAATTAGAATACAGAGTATTTTCAGATTTCAGCTTCCATATCTTGATCACTAAATGGAAATATTCTTCAGAACAGTCCCTTACCCTACACATAGAAGAAAAAGAAAAATTAAAGATGCCATGATATCAAAATAACTGGAAAACATTTTTAAACTCAATTGTTTATTATTGACATGTGAAAAACAGATGAATTTATAGTGAACATTTCTATAAGGAAGATATTCCATCTAGGAGAAGAATGATAAAATTAATGTTGAATATATGCTTGAACTAGGATACTATGAATAAAGAAATACGTTAGGAAGCCCAATTTCTAATGTCTATATAACTAAGGGAAGGAAATTACATATTTTAATATCTCTGGCTTTTTTTCTTATCTCCAACATTTAAAAGGGCATTCCTTAATTGTTTGGCCTAAATTCAGGTATGATTCCTTTGTTTCATTTCAGAGATTTTATTTCTACCTAGGTAGCTACAGTTCTGCTACAAAATGATGACAGATGATAAAATCCAAGTTTAGTAAAAGGAATGCATATATCATACATATCTAACATTACATTTCACTGCTTCTACAACATACCATAAAACATTACACAAATTTTTTTATATTGTAAAAATGTCCTGAGTATTTTAGGAAAAAAAGTGATAACTATAATGACAAAAAGTAAAAATTATTTTAAAATGCAAAATTATTTTAAGAGAAGGAAGTACAGTGGAACGAGATAGGAGATAGGCACTGGGGAATAAAAAAAACAGGATATCAGTAACAATTTAGGAGTGAATACAAATACTGGGACCATCTTAAATTTTATGACAAGATGCTCTATCCTTTCAAAGCCCCAAAATTCCAATCTAATTTCTGATAACCTTCAAGAATAAGGTCTATCTAGAACAGTATCTAAAATGTATGTGCTTTCTAAAATCTCAGCTATTCTCTTCAACTATAGAAAGAATTACGACATCTTTGAGAGCTATGTCCTAAGACTTATGAATCCTGAAGTCTGACAATCACTCGATATCATTTTTGCCAAAGTGTAATAAAGCAAAAACTTCATGAGAAATATTCTATTTGAAAACTACACAGCTACTCTGAAACATGAATGCAGGTTTTTAAAGGATTATTTACTAAATGTCCTACACCTCACAGAGGTCTTGTAGAGTTCCAAATTCCTGCCTCAGCAAAATTACATATTCAAATAGCATCATATATATAATGATTGCTTACAAGGTTCCTGTCAAATAGATCAATGTAGGAATGCCTAATTTGGGAATATCAAGGATCTACAGTATATCACCTCTCATTTCTCTTAAGAAAAACTGGCAATGACTAAATATTTTGTCTACTTTAAGACCATGACTACAACATGTGTTGAAAAGTTACTAAAGGGCAAGTTGGAGAACAGAGTATTTTAGGAGTTGAAGCATTCTTAAAATTACAGTTTCTATTCTTTTGCATCTGCCAAGGAGATAAGATACCTAAAACGAAAGACTACTTTTTGATGTATGCTATTTTGGTGTTTGTTGTTTCCCTACTAACCTTTAGGAACTAACCTTTAGGAATTGAAAACCCACTAACCTTTAGGAACTGAAAACCACATGTTACATGTGGACTCTCACCATCCAAGAGTCTTTTACGTCACTAAATTTGACAAACTATTTTTATTTTAGGGGAGGGAAGAAGGGGGAGAGGCAGGAAGCATGATAAAACAAGCACTTTACAAATGAACACTATAATAGTACTACTATTCTAAGTACCAAACATTAATGGAATCCAAATCATAATGCTGAAAACTAAAAAATTAGACAAAAATTAAATGGAGGATTTTTTTTTTTTTTTCTTTTTAAATCTTTTATAGGACAGAAACCTTAGCTCATGTCTTCTGGTTGTCATCATCTTCCACTGAGCTGCACCTAAAACACAAAGAACAAGTAACAAGCAACTTTGTTTTTTAATGAATATGTAACAGTTTTGAAGGCATAAGATGAACTGTTTCTAGTGGAAGTTAACTTACTTAAATAATTATATAAAATGAAGCCATGAAAATTACCAGAAGCATCAAAATATTAACTACTGAGTGAAAATAACTACAAAAGTCTTGAATATGCAGCATATTTATCACCAAAATAAATAATGGTGGGAAAATCACTACCTGTTTCATTTAAGGTAGAAAGCTGCACCGTGATGCCTCATTTACAAGGCTTCACTCTACCTGAAGATGAACACCATCTTGTATTTATTTTAGTAAATCTAGACCGTGAAGAGATGGGGTGTAGATTCAAAGTTGGCTTATTATATCATCTATCACCTTCCTGGCTGTAGTTCATTTCATGTCTTTAAATGGAGCAAAACCCACCAGAAGAATGCTGCTATTCTGATTTTCCATTCTTGAATGCACCAAAATGTGCATGCTTGTTGTAATTAGGTGCCTGGGTGAATAAAAAAATCCCATTTACAATTTAAAAATATTATTTGAACCCCTAAAATCTGATTATTTTCCATATTCCTCAGGGAGACAAGAATTAATTTTACCACCCAAACAGAAAAGATTAAATTTTTGAAAATTCTCTTCTATCATGTTAAAAATACGAATTCCTTTGTGTTGCAAAACCAAGTGGATTTACATGATTTTGTTTTAAACTGTTGCTAAATGTTTATCTACACATGCTGTCAGAAATAACCTTGTTAAGAAGGTGAAGCTGGTGTCTCAGCAAATCAGACCCCTTGGAGAAGGCGTTGAATGGCCTGTGCCCCGTTTTCCTTTTTTCTCTTTCCGCACCATCAAAAGGAAAAGTGAGAAAATAGCAGAAACATTAGTTAAATCCTGAATTACACCCTATAACCTACAGGAATTATCTCACTACACTGAAAGCTGACAATATTTGTAGAACTTTTTGATGAAATAATTAGGATCCTAATTAATAAAATGATAAACTTTTGGCTAGGTTTACATCTTTAGCAAATAATTCTTTTAAAGACTTTAAGGGAGAAACAAAAGGTTGCTTTTAGCTATTTATGGTTTACCTGACTTACCAGCACTGAAGACAAAAATTTTTAAAAATGGCTACAAATGCCTTGTTCACAAAAGACTTTATTATCTAGTGATGCATACTGAGAACATACAGAAATCTGCATGGTCCACTTCACATGCAGTAGAACAATCTTCACTTTACAGTAAGTGAGTGTCAACTGTTTTATGCAATAGACAACACTTTAAAGTCACATTCTTAAAGAAAAGCTTCATTTACAAAAGAAATAAAAGGTAAAGAAGCAATTACCGCTTTTAAAAAGCAGCTGCTTTGTTCAAGAGTGGAAGGTTTATGCCTGTATTGAAAGACAACATGATCACAAATAATGAAAACAATGAACAAATGAAAAACACTTTTACCATAAAGCAGTACACTTTCAAAATGACATACAAATAGTTAAAAATTTCATTATGTTGTCTAACTTTTAAATATGAGGACTTTCAGAATTACGCCTCAACATCTGTAGTTAGTAAATGAAAACTATGCATTGTTTCTATGTCACTAGGAACTGTATTTAACAAAATGTATATAAAGTCTATAGCAAGTTGATTAAAAAAAATTAAGTTAATAAGAAACAGTACACTGAAGGCGCTCTATCCATCAAGCGCATACTCTTCAAATTTTAAATGTGATGAACAGAACAGAAATTGTAACTATGCCACAGTTGCAATGCCAAAAAATAAAACAAGATCAGTTATCACACATGCAGGGAATTCTGCCACAAAGCTAATATCCCTCATTTGTCAATTGCTCCAATAAAATAACATCGCAAAACACCAGTGATGTTGATGGTTTAGCTTACCTTCAGTGTACTGAATGTTGTACACAACCTGCTTAAAAGAGGAGACCATCCCTGCAGGCAGGCTCAAGAAGGAACAGACTCCCTTCGGCACTGACTACACCAAGGGCATGCTGCTGTGGCCTGCACACACATACCTAGGAAAACGTGAATATAAACAGCATTTATGCTGGCCATTTTACCTGAAGACCAAAATGAAGCCAAGTCTGCTAAAAATAAATCAACCACCCAGTATTACTACTTATTTTATAACAGATGCTTTTGTCTTTTATGTGAACTGCAACCATATACATTAGCACTGTAATTTTGTGCAGTCTTGGCAGTTAAAACAGTTCTACAGTGAAATTTCACATAAGACACAAAACAGATTAACTAACATTTCTAAAAGAAATATCACCCTTGGTTTTAATTCAAATATATCATGCTTTCTCAAATTTGCTGGAGAAATATTTATAAGTTTATATACATTAATAAACTGCTGTGAAATTTCTTCAGTCTTTGTATTTAATTACTCAAACCCTTGGAGCTTCTTCATCTCGCTTAAATTTTTTCCTGGATAAAGGCATGCTGTAGGGCCTGGTTGATGCTAATTCGTTTAGCTGGGTCCAACATTAGAATCTGGTCCAACAAGTCCTTTAGCTGATGTACTTTTTTACGTTGGTCTTCAGGAAGTCGCTGGCACCCAATCAAGTCAGCCAACAGGTCCTTAGTTGGATTAATGGTGCTCATGACAGTAACTTTCTCCTAAAAACAATTTAAAAAATATATATCTCTAAATAAAGTAATCAAACACATATAACAAATGAGACTGTTTTCAGTCTACCAAAATATTAATATGTAAGAATGTATTATCATCTACTCATTTAAAACTTTCAGGTGGCTTCCTCTATTCTCCATGTCTTTTCAAGAAGCAATCCAAAAACTTAAATGAAAAAGGTTAATCTTGAATTAGCTATGATAGTTTTTTTAAAAAATCATTCTGTAATGTAATTTTGTAAACATAATGACAACAGAAAAGAACTCTAAAATGTAGTTAAGTAATTAAAATTTGAGAATTCAAAAACATTAATTAAAAATAATACAGTAAGTACTTGCTATTTGAACTGTATTTTCCTTACCTTGAAGTGGGAATAGACAGACATGTACACGAGCTGATACCATGAATTGTTATTAAGTGCTCTGATAAAGTTAGGGACACATAATACAATGGAGCAAAAATAAAGAAGTGCTTACTTCCACCTGGAGGTTTTAGAAAGGTTCATATAGAATGTGTATTTCATCTGAGGCTTAAAGCTGAATACATTTTTTTTAGGGGGTGAGGGAAGTACAGGAAGCAAATAAGGTCAGGATGGTCTGTGAACACAGGTACAGATGTCTGTAAGAGCATGTCCTTTAGCTAATTTATCAAATGGTAGGGTTTACACAGTACAGAGAGGGGAAACTGCTGAAGAAGGCAGAGTTCATATCACTGAGAACTTAGTTTGTCATTCTAAGAAATTTAAATATATTATCTTATAGGGTAACAGAATGATAGGTTTTTAAGCAGAGAGAGTAACATGATCAGATTTGTTTTTAAAGTCACTATGACAGCTGTACGGAAGCTAGATGGGAGGCCAGACCAAGAAAAGTGATCCAAAGATGAGAGGGCCTAAATATAAACTAAAATAAATAAAAACTCACACTACACATTTTTAAATCTCTTCATCTTTTTCATAACTTGATATATTTTATTCAGAATTGGCCAACACCAAAAATAATTTATTTTTAATGTTTTAAAATATTTATAGCTCCTACTATGATATGACCCAGCCAGCTCATTCATTAATAAGATAATCATTTAATCTAGCACACTAAAAAGAGACTTACCCTCTCTGTTACTTTATCAACTTCTATGTACATGAAGTTTAGGTTTTGATCAAAATGTTGGTCTTTGAATACGCCTTTCCGAATCATCTGGAAATAAAACAAAACAAAACTACTATGAAATAGTCTGGCTTACTAATAATTTAACCATAACAAGTAATATAGATTTATCTCTCTGGGTTTGTTTTCTCAATTTAACATGAAATTATTATATTTTCCAGGGCAGTGATTTAAACCAATTCTGATATCAAATTGTGCTTTCACTGTATCAAACTGAAATTAAACATAGACTTAAAATCATTTGTTCTTCGATGGGAAAACTATTAAAACAAGTGGCGTCTCTCAGCAGTTAAGAAAGCTAATGACATTTTACAAATTATGTTCTAATAGTCCTAAAATGGTAAAGGCTAAATCTTATTAAAATCAATACCAACATAGCTAATTTCTGTGTAACTTATTCTAAACAAGTCCAACATAAGCTGAAATCATAAAAGTCTAACATGTGGCCCTCAAGACATTTTTATAAATCCCTAAAATTCTTGCTTTGTGTTAATCAAACAGATATTACAGCTGAAGTATTAAGGGTGAGTTTTATGTCACAAAGATGTCATTTCAAGTAAATTTTCTTGGTATCTTCCTTTCCCAAATAACTTCCAATCTTTAATAAACTGACTGACATCCAGTTCCTCTTTCAATGTTCTCCCACTCCCTCTCTGATGACTGAGCCCTTCCTTACAACTAACTAACCTGACCTGCACCTTTTATCATTCCAGCTCTCAAGCATGTTTGGTCCTGTTACCAATTAAGGGTGTGCTCTCAAGAACATTGTTGCTTCTGGACGAACAGACACATGAAACAGTCATTCATACATATATACATATATATACGCATATATATACATATATACATATATATATATCCATATATATATGATACTTAACAAATTTATGTTCATCAAGTCTCTTTTCCTCAATTCCAATTCTACCCTAAACTCTAGGCCCCTACTATCTGCTTAATTCAAGAAGGTAAAGAAAAACACAAAAACAGACTTTAAAGGGGAAGAGGAAAAGAGTTCTTACTTTCTTTTGATAGCTCTTGGCTGATTAGAACACCAGAAATGAGAAAAGAGCTAAAGGAATCTTAGTAGCCACGTATTTGCCTCTCTAAAACTGTTTTAGAGCCACTAGTGATGAATATGTGTTAGCAATCCATCAGTTTATAGGAAACTGTTGCTAAGACCTTGAAAAAATACAAGCTCACACTAATGTCCTACCTTATTTGGCATCTTTCCTTTGAGATCCATGGCGAGCTTCAACATATGGTTATTGGTTTTGCCGGGAAATAAAATTTTTCCAGTATAGAGTTCATATAAGGTACAACCTACAGACCACATATCTATACCATAGTCATAGCTTTTACCTATAACTAAAAACAAAGTGAATATTTTTAATATATGATTAAAAACAATCAACTATTATTTATTTTCATTTATTTATTTAGCTTGAAGTATATAACCACAATCTTAACACCTCACTTTGGCATTAGTTTCATGTTCTTTCCCATTAATTCTTAACAGAAACTCTTCAACTTAAAACCTTAAAAAATGAGGGAGTAGGAAAGGAAGTGAAGGAGCAGAAAACATTTCTTCTCTTTTTTTCATTTCACCTTTGGTAAAGGTGCTAACCAGCCTGCACGAAGGCAACAGGAAGAGAAAAAAATAAAGGTCCCACACAATTCATAAATTTGATAATCAGACCTTGAGTAATCAAGAGCAGTCTTCTAAAGTCGAGGATTTTCCACAACTGTTTTGCTACTCTTGCCAGACATGATCAAGACTCCTGTCACAACTACGATCATTCCAACTGAGGAGGATGAATGTGCTATGGTTCCCTTCCTCATGAATGACCTCGTGCAGCTGCTGAAGTGCGATTAAAACAGTACTTAGACATTAAATATTCTGTTTCCAGCACATATGATGGCCCAGGTAAAAGAACATTTGAAAAAACTTACTGATTTCAGGAGCACGATAAAATCTACTGACAAGATAAGGCGTTATGTCATTATCCGCAACATGTGAAGCCGAACCAAAATCGCAGAGCTTTAAAATAGTTTTTGATTCATTAACCTGCAAAACATTTTATCATGGAAGTTTAATTCATGTCAGGAATAATTAAGACAAATAGATAAAAAATAATGGGCTTTGAGAAGTTATTTCAATACTGAGAACAAAGTTACTCAATTAAAAATTCCTTTTTAAATTATTTTATGACTCAACTTCCTAATTATGAAAAATTAAGAGCTACCAAATATTTTATTATAATTAGTAAAAGAACTTTTTCCAGTGAGGAAATATGGGATAATACAAAGTAAAATTAATTTTAACCAATGATATTTAGAAAAGGGTGGGGTAGTAAGAGAAAAATTTCACTGAAGCAAAGCATCTTCTAAAAATCCCCAGAATACCTGAATAAAGTCAAGTTACTAATTCAAGGAATATGAAAATGTTCATTCATAAGGGATCAGACTTAGATTAACTTTCAGTTGCCAGAAAATTATGATGGCAATGAAAGCAGGATTCAGATTAAATTTGGACAAAAACAGAATAAAAATTCTTCATCAGAAGCTGCCAGACCATCCCAAATTTAGCTATCACTTCAAGTCTAAAAATTATAAAATCCTTTAAATATAAAGAAGGTATTAGTCAAGAAAATGTTAACTATATTTGGCAAAACTGATAAAACATGAACTCTGTATTAGTCATTTGTTTCTTTTTTCCTTTGTAAATACTTCAACATACACAGTAACAGTGACATCTGCTGAGAAAGGCTGGAGTTGCTCCCATGACTGCTGCCACTCATGAGTCAGAAGCATGTTCAGGATTAACAAGTGCAGATAATTCATATTCCAGAGTCCCTTCCCCCCTTCAAAAGAGACACACACAAATTCCGAGTTGGGACTTAAACTTGGCCTACTGTTTCCACCCAAAAGAAACATAACACTTTAAATAAATAGCCGTAGGCACTCTCTACTGGGACATTATAAAGCTTGGTCACCGTTATAGACTGGTCTATTATAGACGATACTCACTGAATTAAGCTAATAATAGAAATGATTTTTAACTGCCACATCGATAATCATTCTCTTCATCTGGGGGATCAGGAAAACATATAAAGGAAGAGCACTTTCAAAGCTTTTAAAAGTATAAACTGCATTCGAGTACTTAAGAATGCGGTTGCAATACCCAGAGTAAACCTGAGGACCATTTTAAAATTACAATCTACTAGTGGAACTCTTGGGCTGGCTTAAATGCCTTAAATAATAGCAGGATAGCTACACTTACATGCACTAGTTTGGCTATGCTCCTTCATGAGGAATGTGGTACTTTTACAACAGCGGTGGCTGAAATCCTCAGCTAAAAGTTTTGGATTTTCATTTAACAGCTCCATGTGCTCTCTGATGTCTATTTTTTCCTTCTCCAGGAAGAAGGAACATTCTATGTCAGAAATTCAATGAAGTTTTAAAAACAAGAGCTTCTAAGATACTGGCAAATGTCTTATTCTTTAACCTCCACGGTGGTTACAAAGACGTTTCCTGTATAATTATCTTTAAACTGCATTATTTAAACGTTTTTGATACGGATGATATATTTCATCATTTAAAAAAAAATTGAGATAAAAATCAACTTTGAAATTGAACTAGGCAAGTCTACAATTCTACCTACCATTTCACTGTAATTACTCAGCTCCTCTATCCCAGTTATATTAGATATGCCATATATTACAAACACAGACCAAACATACCAAAATGGAATGTTTTTTTATTAATGTGGTAGCATGGAAGGAAATACTTTAATGGGATCCTAATCTTTTAAAAGTACAGAACATGTTACTGGAAGATGAACCAGGAATTGCCTGAGTTGTAAACATGGCAACTCTGAATACCATAGAACAGGATTAAGAAATGAGACCAGGAAGGGAAGGAGTGTGTGTGCGCATTAATCACCCCACTATGATGATATATATTTCTAACTTTCAAAATCATAAACGCTGTGAAATCTGCATCTACCACATGAGAAATCATTAGTTAGGAGAGGTCTAGACTATGAAAGGGATGCCTTTCAATATAATACCTAACCACAACTGAGCTTTACTGTGTTTGGGCTCCCAGATGTCACAGCTTCTAAAGCAATAAAGAATAAAGGAAAAAAAAATTACTCCTAGGCACCTTTAAACTCAACTCCATATATCTGTTTGAGAGGGTAATTCCCTTAAATGTCCTTAACTCCATCAGTCTGCACAAATTACAGAACAAAAAAGTATAAACATTTATTTCAAATCAGCAACATGTGCATTTTTTTTTTTAGATACCAGAGGATGTGCATCATTAGTACATTAAAGCACTCTTGGGATCTGTGTGTATTCTAAATCCATCAAGCAAAAAGAATAAATTGGGACAGTGGCCTTTTTCTACTTTCATTATACTTTAAAATTTCATAGCCCAATTTCCAAAAAAGTAAAAATTGATAAAGTCATTTATAACGGGAAATAAATATAATAGTGAATTATTCTTCTAAGATGACATTTCTAGAATAATACAGTGGTAATCTCACATTACTGGTAAGTAGATACGTGATGTATAAGGTGGCCTGATAGTTTGACTTACCAGGATATTGTCTGGCTTGATATCTGCATGTAGGATATTGCATCTTTTAAGGAGTTTCAATGCCAAGAACAACTGCTGACTATAGGATCTTACAGCTTTAATATGAAGACCAACATCCTTACCATATTTTTTTAACACCTCTCGTAAATTCATACTTTTAGGAGAGAAAAAAAAAATTTAGGGTTAAAATGCAAAATAGAAATAAAAAAGGCAAAATACATTTAAACAAAGTAAAAGAAGTCTAAAATACAAATTACAATGAGTATGTTGTATTCAAGAATCCCCCTGCCACATTCAATAAATTATTCTACACTGATATGAGAGCATATGAAATGGTGTGCATATAACAAAATTTTCCAATAAAACTCAATTTTCAAAATAAATAGAAGAAAAGATATGCAGTGGTAAAATTCATATTGATTTTAGAATGGTTTTACATTTGAAAGTCTAACAGTGAAAGCATACTATTGAAGATCAAAATCCTATTTCTAATTCCACTATTCTTATTTCTTTTCATTCTGGCTTAACCTTTTCTTGAAGTATTTCATTTTCAGAGAATCTTTCTATTGAGCTGAAAGCCAAAAATAATTAGTGCCTGGCACATAATATACAGTCAATTAATATTTACACATTAAGAATTGTCAATTAGTCAGGTTTTAAACAGAAATTAAAGAATAAAAACCAGAGCTAAATGAAAAAAAAATTAAATATCCAGGAAATTTGTCATACTATTTATCTAAGTATACAAGTTCTGACACTGTACCTGAGGGGCTCAAATACGAGACAGAGATGCTGTTTGTGATAAAAGTGTCTGAAGAGCCGCAAACAATGGAATTTGTCATCAGGATCAGCATCATTAAGTTTTTTCAAGAATTCTAGTTCTTTTAAACCAGTTTTTTGCCTGAAATGCAAAAGAAAATTAGGTCAAAATTAAATACGACCAAAATTTAGGAAAATTCAATAATATATATTTGCTAATTCCAGTCTGACGTATCGTAGGTGACATGTTAAGTATTAGGTTGTATTTTTTTAAGTAGTAATAATAACTCCGTTGAGGAATGACAGGTCTAACATTTTATACTTTATAAGAACTTTATACTTAACCAAATAACTATTTTCGTGAGGTTAATTTCCAAAATAACCAATCAACAAAACAGAAACACTGAGGAATAAACGCATCTTGCTTGAAGGGAAATCAATCTTGCACATTTTAGTTCAAGACTTGATATAAATATTATGTTTAATAAAAGTGGAACCACACTGAATACAAGTCATAGTTTCTTTAAGAGTCTAATTAAGGAATGTCTTACCATATATTACTATTTGGTTATCCTCTGAAATTCTAGTTATAATTTGTCAATAAGCTATATTTAAAAGATTTTATGTCTATAATAAAGGCTGGGGATCACCATCAAAACAAGACAAAAATAACTTTCTAAGCCTAGTGCAGCCTGAGACTTTAGTATAAATCTACATTTCTTTAGTGTTTCAAAACAGATGGTAAATTGACTTTAACACAAGCTCAGTAAGTGGTATAGATTAGGTATTAAAACATATGAATGTATTATGACAATTACCTCTATTAAAGGAAAAAGAGATAAAAGATACAACTAATTCCCAGAAGTATCTGTTAAATCAGTTTTCACTTTTTGTAGGCCACCTTATGCTCAGGGGCAGCTAATCAATATGATCCTTTTATTTCTCACCTCTGGTCTTGAGTTTAAGATACTCACAGCAAAAGATGGCCATGAGACAAGCAGTAGAAGGAAGAAGTCTAAGTTGATATTAGTGTAAATAGTAGGTACTGAAACACACTGAAATGAATTAAATATAAATCAACCTATAGTTCTAGTACTTCCCATATAACACATGGTAATAAATTTAAAATCCAGTCAAAAAGAGCTACTTTCATTTTATAATTGCTATTTTACATAGTTACACATTTTAAAACATTTAAAAATGTTTATTTGCGAATATCTGTTTTATTAAAGTTTCATCACATACTTTTCTGACTTACATGAGCTCATTGTTTCTGATGATCTTTACAGCCACTTCTTGGTTGGCTCTTGCATTATCTCTGGCTCGTACAACATTACTGAATACACCTTGACCAGTGTAGCCATATACATTGTAGCGCTTATCTAGTACTTCGCCTATGTTCACACCTAAAAAAGTAAATTAAAGAATTAAAATTTTGACCAAACAAAATTACAAGATGCATAGAATGAATCAAAAAATAGGAAACCCAGTGCAGTCACTTAAAAAATGTGCCATATCTTTACTGCGTTTTTGGTTTCCTAGACAACACAATGAATCAAAGCTGTGCTTCCATTGTTAACTCTTTCACTATGTAGTTAAAGTTGCATGCTCACTTCCACTCATTATAAGGAGAGTTTCTGCTGTCTTATCAACTGCTGATGATTTTAACATTGAATAGGGAAGACATGTGCTCACGGAAGTGTTCCCAGCTGCAGCGCTACATGATAAATACTGCACGACTGGTATCCCAAGTTCCTTGTATGTTTTTCTTGGTTTCAGATCAAGACAAGCAAGTGACGTACCCCTTCCTTCTGGAGGATTAACTCATGGCTGAAAATAACTGTGAATAGATTTAGATCGCACGTCAAGTCTTTATCTCACTTCAATTCGTGATGCTTCTAGGCTACTTACTGGAATACAACATGGGCTCAGAAGCTGCTAGATGTGTTAGATGTATCACACTTTTTAAGTGATGGCACTGTGATGTGGCTTTCAGAGTTCTTCAATGTGTGATTGCATCAAGCAACATACTCTTACAAAATGTTACAATAAACTCCAAAATTAATAAGAATTGTGAACTTACGATAATAGCCTTCTGCATCTGTCCAATTATCCCTGAGGTTGGGATTCTCTTTAAAATCTTTTCCAATGCCAGCAGCCCGAAGACGAGCACTCTGAAATTAAAGAGGCAATATAAGCTGTTTACCTGCTAATCACAGACATTTAAAGCACTTTCTTTCAAACAAAAATGGGTGTAACCAACTGTAATTTAAGAAAAACAACTTATGCCAAATTAAATAAACTCTTACTATCACTTATGTAAAAGCAGTACAGATGAAACATGATGACTAAAGCCTCTTGTATTACAATAATGCTTAGGAAAAAAATTAACAAAGTATCTTCAAAATTTTTTAGGAATAGAACTAGGGCATTAAAAATGACAACAAAAACTCAAAACTACATCTGATTTTCCATAGTTATTGATAGAGGACAAAAATCATTTATGGGAACTCGGTTAACAATCAGTGTCCAACTCTCTTACTAATTTTCACATTTCTTTTACTGCCTTGTCCATGTAACACCCTTTGCTTTTCTTCTCATATATGCAAGAAATATCACTGGCTGTACTAGTTGAGTTTGTGTGGGAACTTTAAATAGAGTATCTGGTACTTCTGAATAGTCTTTATTACACATCACTCTCCATGATACTCAGAAGATTCTTCAGTATCACCCAGACAAATGATGGCTCAATAATTATTTCATACTCTCTTAACCCATTTTTTTTTTTTTGGTGCTCCTAGGGCTACATACATACGCATATAAATAAATACACATACACACACACACATATGTATACATATGCACAAACACACACACACACATATATATACACAAACATATATATAACACTTTACTTAAACCAATTACCAATGTCTGCTGGGTTTAGGGGACTAATTGCTTATCATATTCCATTTTTAATTTCCCTGATACATATTTATCCTTCACTCCTTACTAAAGCTTCTTTATCTTTCATGTTCTCTTAAATTTATAATAAAAATGTCCTCACAGTTCTGAATATTAGTTTTAAGACTTTTTCCAGAAAAGGCACTAATAAAAATGGCTAAAGGACCAAAATTTCTTAACACTCCACATAACATTTCCAACTCTTCAGCGAATTCTATTAGATTCCAAACTGTAAATTCTCCATTATCTACAACATAAAAGCCCAAAGTGGACTCTGTTTTGATAAAAGCCTGGAAATTATTGTCATCACCTTGTCTCACTTAACTACCGTGAACACACAACACACATGCATGCACATACTAGTTTGTAAATCCTAGAAAAAAGTTGTTACAAAAAAGTTAACTACACTTTATTTGATGTTTAACTTTTATGAAGCTCTCAAACTATTCTGCTGTACTTAATTTCAGACTCAAAAAAGTTGCAAAATTAGTACAGTTTCTAGGTACCTTTCACCCACATTGTCTAAATGTTAACATTAATTCACTTTCTCTCTCTCTATATATACACACATGCAAACACATATGTTATACTTTTAAGTTGCTTTTATAACTTGAAATTACTTACATCAAAATATGCGGCAAACATATCATCAGATTCTGTAAACATATCAGGTGCCAACAGCTTCTTTTGAGATGAACCTTAATGAAAATTAGCATTAATATTTGAAAAATTAAGAGAGATAAATTAAAGCACAAATAATAAGTCAATGGAAAATCACTAACAGCAATTCAAACTTTTATCCTCTTGTACATTAGTTTTTCAGTAAAACCCAGCTTAAAATCACTTTATAACACTTAAGATACATAAAGCTATCCGTTTTATAAAGTTGATAGACCCAGTATCAATTCTTTCGCCAATGTTAAATTAATCTGTCAATAGCTAAACAATGACTATGTATTGAAACAAAAACTCCTCTTTAAAAAATTACATTTCCAAATTGTATTTCTAAATGAAGTCTCAAAAGGTTAATATCCCCACTATTGATAGATATAGATCTACATTTTTCTACTAGAAAGTCCAATAACCCCATTAAAAAAATGGGCAAAAAAAAAGTTGGAAGAGTTTCTAGAAAACAAAAAAAAAGAATGCAACTTAAAACTACAATGAAATACCATCTCTCTATGAGACTAGCTAAAAATCCCAAACTATGACAATATTCTGTTAACAAGCCTTTGGGTAAACAAGCACTGAAGACATTGCTTGTGGGACAGCAAAAATTGTACAACTATTAAAGAGAGGAATTTGGAAATAAATAACAAAATTATAAGTTCATTCACTCTTCTGACTCAGCTATCCCACTTCTAGAAAACCATCTTAAAGAAAGTGGCAAGCATAAAAAAATGACTTAATGCACAATATTACTGTAACACTCCAATTAACAGCCAACAACTGGACACACATCAAGTACCCATCACTAGAAGACAGATTAAACTGGCACTTTCATTACATTGGAATAGTATGTAGATGTAACAAAGAATAAAGAACTTTCATACAGATGAGTGTATAGTGCTTGGCTTTTACTGAGGCCTTTTTTTGTGTGCCTGTGTAGGTAGAATACAAATACATGCATGTGAAAGATGTTTCAATATTTTTTAAAAACGCAGAAAATTAAGTCAAAAGCAAATGAAAATAAACTTAAATCTACCAAATTGGTGATGTAACCATTCAGAGAATTATTTCAAATGACTTTACAACACATATTTGTGACTATACAACCCTGGAATGCATCCAGCCTAACAAAAAGAACCATTAAATTTCAAACTGCATTCAGTAGATTTAAAATTGATAATCATACTGAGAACTCGGTGTTATAAAAGTTTCAAAGTAATAACCTGAGTTATCATGTTATTGGAACCATATTTTTCACTGTAAAAGGTATATAAAATCAAAGAAATTAATAAAAACTCTATAATCTCAAATTTTAATCAGGAATATCAGTATGAACGAATATTCCTTTCCAGAAATGTATGTATTTCCCAGCCTTGTCCACTAAAAAGGCCGAGCAGTAATGGGCACCTCTAAGTGCCCTGTGATATCTAAATGAGGTTTCCTATTACATAGAACTAGGATTCCTTGGAGCAATAGCTGATTCTGTTCTGGGGCAAGATATGTATAAGGTGAGCCTGTGATATCCTACTGTAATAGAAAAGAAGTCAGCGAACTATAGTCTGGGCCAAATTTGGCCCCTTGCTTATTTTTGAAGGGATCATTTGTACATGTTTATAGGTCTGGGGAAAAACATAAAGAATAATTTGTGACACATGAAAATTTTATAAAATTCAAATTTCAGTGTCCATACAGTTGTTTGGGGATCACAGCGATGCTCATTTATCGATGCTGGCTGTGGCAGCTTCTGTACTACAAGAGCAGAGTTCAGTAGTTGGAACAAAGAAAAAGTCTAAAATAATTACAAAAGCCTAAAATATTTTCTATCTGACCTTGTACAGAAAGTTTGCTGACCTTGACCTATAGAAAGTAAAAAGCTATATGAAATACTGCAGGGTTTGAGTCAAAAGACATTAGAAACCAACTAAGAAGGACTGCTCCTTCCCCACCTCAGCTGAAGAGAGAACAATGTGAGCTTCAATAAGAAAAATGACAGCAATGGATTGAAACACAAGTACAAAATGATACCAGTTGAAACCTCGACAAAATGACTGAACTCTTACAAGTCATCTGTGGAGGCTGCTGGGCCACCAACTATATTCTATGCTAAAAATCAGTCAATAAAGGAAAATAATCAAGCATTTATCCTGCCTTTCCTGTACAAATTACATTTTGGGGTAAATGAAGAATGGAAAACTTAGGACAACCACATATCGCATACTGCCTGATGTAATACACGCTTTACACCATGATTTATAAAGAATTTTTGCCAAAAAAAAAAAAAAATCAAACCCTCACCTATTCAAGTCTCTAAAACTAATACTGAGGAGAAAGGAAATAAAGGACACAATGCGGCCAGACAAAATCAGAACAGTTTATAAGACACATATCTGGTATCTTCAGAAATAAATGGCAAGAGGGGGGAGGATGAGGAAAAAACTATTAAGGCTTAAGGGATATATATATATACCCCACACATAATATGTGCATCTTATTTGAATTTTGATTCAAACCAACTGTTAAGTCTCTATATAACAAAGATACAAACTGAAATGTTTACAGATGAAATTAAATTACAGCTATGATTTGCTTTAAAATAATACTCCAGAGCAAGGAGAACAAAAGATAATGAATAAGTGGGAATTCGGTATACTATTCCAGTTATACAACTAATAAAAAACCATTTATAGAAAACATTTACTGGGATACATTTAATATTATATTACTATAAATTTAGCGGGAGCAATATTCCTAATCCCTTTCACTTTCCCCATCCCAAAATAATCTCTCTCATTTTGAGGTTATAGAGCTAAAAATTCAGAGAACATGGTCAAAACAAAAATCTAACTTACTCACCATTATTTTGTTCAACTGTCATTAGATTATGCTTGGCTTTTACTGAGGCCTCAAATGTATCAACATTTTCTCGTTCATACTCTTTAACATCAGCAGCTACCCTTTCCAGAATGTCGTCTGGAGAAGGTGACCGTGTACGAGTACTGCTCTGGGGGCTGCTTGGTTCAGATGGCACAGACATATTGCTATCTTCAGCGAGATACTTATATTTCTGTAATAACAAAACATTATTTTCATAAAATCTGATTCTAACTAAATATATTTGCTAGGAGGTGTTGCATTAAAGAGTCAAATAAAGTTAAAACTTTTTTAAAGGTATCGCTGCCTCGATTGAATCAAATCTGAAATCCCTTCTATATAACTCCAAAGTCCACAGGAGGCAAAATCTGACCAGAACAGATGTGACACGCTTTAGTCTTATTTATCAATCCCAGTGTGAACATAATACGCCTCACTAAAGAAATACTAATGTATTTGATGGAGTGCTGTTCTAGACCCCACTGATGGGGCTAATTAATATACACTGATGCACCATATTACCTTTCCAGAATTCAAATACGTCTGAGTTCTAAAGCCTATCTGGCCTCAAGGGTTGTGGATAAGGGAATGTGGACCTGGGCAAGAACAAAAAATGATTCGACCAAGTCTTCGGGCCTATCAGTTTAATAACAATAATTTCATCAGTGCCCCAAAAAAGTTTTCTCTGGAATTCCAGCTTTGCCCTACAGCCTCCAGTTTTTGCCCTATAGCCTTCCTTCACTCTGACATACCATTACCTGATTTATTGGTTTGCTATGTGTGTCTAGGTGAGCTGCCATGACCGTTCTTTTTGTCTGCTGTCCTCCTCATAGTTTCTAAACATCTTTCATTTCTTTCAGAATTCTTCCTCTCAAGTCCCATCACTCACCTTCTCATCGTTAGAAGAAAATTCTAATGATGATAAGAGAAGGTACTTTATAGGAAATGCTATCCACAAAGAATCCAGTGGTCATGGCTTTATCTCAGGATGGCCAAGGAAGAACTGACAATCTTCCAAGGCAGTTAACCTTATCGTTAAATGACTATATCAAGAACTATGTATAACACCCTTTAACTACCCAATATTTTTAATCGCCTAGCTCCAAACTTGTCTTAAAATTATTTTTGAGATGTTCCATTTAAACAATCACATTTGCATTAAAAAACTTGCTATTTTATTAAACATTAAGATTTTTTCAAAAGTAATAGGCATAATTTTTGCTAAATGAAATTCCTCCAATTTATTCTACACTCATTTATGAGAGTTTTCTTAGTCATTAACTTAAAAAAAGCACATTTCAAATTTTATGTCTTACACAAGAGGTTTATATCAGAACCCTATGTATATTAAAAAGGGCAAAGATTTCAATTTTATTAAGAAACTACCATTTTTCAATACCTACTGAATTGCTACTGTCATTTCCTTATTAAAGTAAATAAAAACCTTTATTTTCCTAAAAGTGATTATTTAAGAAAGACTGATCAAAATTTTACTAAAATCACACACCTGAACAATTGCTTGCCTTTGTATTCTTCTCTGTTCTATTAGAGCCTCTTCATCTTCTTCCTCTACATCAAAGTCTTCAAGGCTTAAAAAAAAATTACACAAATATACATGTAATTTTAAACATCCTTAGAAATTACAAAATCATAATTTTACACACTTAAAAAGTAAAGGTTGGAAAATGTAAGTTAACAGTAAGTTCAAGCAAAAGTCTTAAGCCATTTTACTCTTTTTACTTCTGTTTCTAAACTCTCAGTGTGTGTGGTTTGAAATTCTGGCAAGTAATTTAACCTCTGTATCTCAGTTTTCTCCTCGTCTATTGTCTCAGTGCACCAAAATTAGAAACAAAATATCCTTAAATTTAAAAAAAGTCATCACTGGCTCTGCCATGACCTTAGTATTAGTAAAGTCATTTCAATCCTCTATCCTCAATTTCTACACCTATAAAACAAGATGGCTGGGAGAGATTAGTAAACTAGTACCTTATCCGGGTCACAGAATCCTTTGAAAGCTATAGATCTTTTCTCCATCAAAAATGAACACGTAAATATTTGCATACGATCTGAAGGGGAATGTGGCTCTACCTCCAAATACTGCCCCAGACCAGTCCCAACTGTCTAATAAAGAACTTCTCCACAACCTTTATGATCCCTCCCAGTGCAGCCTTTTCTATGGTCTGCTGAATTTTCACTGCAGAAGGGTAAGCAAACTGCACTCTAAAGACCTCAGGATCTATGTATATATAATACCTTTCCCCGACTCAATTTTCTCATCACTCAGCTCTAATCAGGGTTTCTTGATTATAGCACTATCATTTTGACAGTTCATTGTGGGGAGCTGTCTTGTGCACTGGAGGATATTGAACAGTATCCCTGGCCTCTAGCCACTGGATGATCACCTAAAATGTCTTTAGACACTGCCAAATGGGGAGGCAAATCACCCTCAGTTAAGAAATTACTGCTCTAAATGAGTCTTATTTGTTTTTGAGATGTTCCATTTAGACAACTAAAGTTTGCATTAAAAAAATTTTCCCCACTATTAGACACTAAAATACTTTTGCATTTCCCATATTTTAACAGACATACCTGCTACCAGATAGTCTCATAAGCAAAGTATGTGTCATTTTACACAAACTAAAAAGTCTAAACTTAGTATAAAAATTTCCCCTATAAAACTGGTAATTAAGATTGGCAGGACTATGTAATATATCCGTTGTTTCTAATAAAAATAAAGAGGGGAAAACTCATGATAAAGCAATGGCCCAAGTCACTCCAGCCCAAACTGAAATATCTAAATTCAGAAAACCATGACCTCTGCCATATAACCTCTAAAATATGCACAAAAGATTAACTTTTAAATACAAGACCAAATGAACAAGCTTGCTGATAATATTCAAAATATTAATTTAAAAATAAAAGATTTTTAAGTCTAACAGTGTTTCTCTAAATTGGAGAAAGATAATTACACAAAAATTCCACTCTTACTTATCATCAGATGAAGATTCTTGCTCAACTTTCATTCCTTCAGAAAGACTTCCTTTAAATTTATCTTCCTTTATTTTGCTTCTGCTCCTACGTCTACGACCACCTCGTGATCGAGACCGCCTTCTCAGCCGGGATCTGCTCCTTCGACCTCTATCTCTATTTGAGGGAAAAAAGATGAAATCTACATTACGAAGGACCAGAACTCTAGTGTAAACCATATCTATAATCTCCAGCAGGAGATGAAGGATTCTGGAAACTCACTAGCCCAAAAGGAAAGATACATAGTTGTTGATAAGTTAAAGTCTCTACCTAATCACCCTGAAGTGATACCACTAATCCACATGTTCTACATCATCAGAATGGAAGAAAGCTTCTACTCCGCTGTCTCAGTGCCTAACTTTCAAATCAGAACAGGCAGTAAGGAAGGATCAGGTATCTGAGGAAAGTCATCGAATGAAAAGGTAAATAAGCAGCGAAAGAAATCTGAGAAGAAACCAAAATACAGTTGATCCGTGAACAATAGGTTTGAAGTGCACAGGTCTACTTATACATAGATTTTTAATATTTTCTCTTCCTTATGATTTCTTAATATCATTTTTTCTCTAGCTTACTTTATTGTAAATATACAGTATATAATACATATGACATACAAAACATGTTTTAATCAACTGTTGATGTTATCAGTAAGGCTTCCAGTCAAAAGTAAGCTATTAAGAGTTAAGTTTTTGGAGAGCCAAAAGTTAGGTGGATTTTTGATGCCCCTACCCTGCTATGTTGTTCAAGAGTCAACTGTATAGGTAAGAAAACTATAAAGAAAACTATGAGAACACCACAAAACAAATTCATTATCATCTGTGACATAAAAGGTGCTATTTCCATAAAACAAAAGTAAAATGTTATAAAAAAATAAACAGCCAACAAGGTCTTGGAAATAAATAAATAAATATATATAAGCTCAGTAGTGAAAATCAGTAGAAGAGTAAGAAGGTAAGAATGAAACGATCTCCTAGACTGAAAGTAGAATTAAACAAACATAAAAGATGTATGAGAAAAACAAAAAGATCACTGGAATAATACAGATGGTCTAATGGGGGGAAAAAATCCCCAGAAAACAATGAGAAAAAAAGCAAACAGAAAAAAAAAAAAAAAAAAAGAGAAAATTTCCTAGAATAGGCAGCCATAATGTTCCTGCTTTAAAGGGCCTATCTCATGCCCAACAAAATAAATGGAAAGAAAAAGCCACACAATAAAGCACATTATAGTGAAATTTCAAAACACAAGACATTTATTGTTAAAAAAAAAAAAAAAGAGGGAGCAGGGATAAAAAGCAAGTCCTATAAAAACTGTCCAGACATCAGAATAGGACTTCTTAATAGCAATATGGGAATCTAGAAAGGAGTAAAATAACAATCTCAAACTTCTTAAGGAAAAAATGATTTCAACCTAGAATCCTATTCCTTGACACACCAGCAATGAGAAAAGGCAAATTTTAGAGACATAAATTTACAAAAATGTCCTTTCACTGCACTTTCATCAGGAAGTTATTGGAGATGGATTACCAAACCAAATCAAAGAGCTAAAACACGAGTAAACACTGGATAGGGGAAATGGAATCAAAATATAAAAGAGAAATGAAGGAATGCCAAGAGGATGGAAAAAGGAAGACAAATAATACAATGACAACTGTATAAGCAGGTTTATTGGTCATTTTGGAGCCAGAAGGCTAGGAGCATTAGAATGGAGGTTCCCTGGATCATCTGCTCAGCAATCAACAATATCCTTATGCTCATAATGATTATATCTAAAAGCATACAGAAAGGTGATGAAATCAGGCAGAAGAGAAACGTGAAGGATAATATAAAAAACTAATTGTCCTAAGTAGGAAATTAATAGATAATATGGCAATAACTTTAAAAAACTTAAAACATACACACACTTAGGCAAAGTATTTCTATTTCTAAAAATCTAGTATACAAAATACTCAAAGATATGTATAGATATATATAGTGGTTGCATTATAAACCTTTGGTGTACTGTCTCTTTAAACTATATTCCTTTATTAATTCAATTAAAAATGTTAAAAGATTGGCAAATCCATTTGTGATTTAGGTTAAAATATTTAATGTGCATGTGCTATTTTTAAATTGATTCCCTGCTTTAGAAACCAACCTTTTTGATCAACTATACTAGTGATCATGTTTTACATAAAATGTTTTCTACTGTGAATTAAATAGGTCATCATCTCGAGGTCGTGTTCTTAAGGGACCAAATACAAATTAACAGAAAAATAAACACAGAATTGTAAGACAGGAAATAGGACTGCTTATACATTACCCTATGATCTATTCTGCTACCTGAAAAAAAAAAATCCCAAGTTTAGCTCACTTAGTATTTATCTCTCTTAAAAAAGAGAAAAAAATTCTACTTTTAAAAGACTGAGTTTTTAATGAATGCTGATTTATTCATATTTGAAAGAAAACTATGTTAAAGAAAAATCAACGAGTGTGAAATATTACACATTGGTAGACGGAAACTACATGGGATCACAGCTACAATTTTTCAGAGAAAAATGGTCTTTTAGAAAATCTACCAACTGAACTAATATGGAGCTGCAAAAACATTCAGTTTAATGAATCAAAAGAATAACATATATAACATAGGTTTACCTTCTCCGAGGAGATCTGCTTCTTCTTCTGGGAGACCTGCTACGTCTGAGTGGGGAACGAGACCTCCTTCTAATGGGGGATCTACTTGCTCTTCTTCGGGTTGGAGACCACCTATTGATTGGGCTGGCATCTTTTGATCTTTCACGTCTACTGAGGATATCATCTCGAGGTCGCGTTCTTAAGGGGACCAAATATAAGTTAATAGAAAAATAAATCACATCAAAATAAATTACTCTCTCCTACATGCAATGAACATCTTAAGAAAAGGCATGCTATTACAGTAATTTTTTAAAATCCTTATTTGTGCTTTTAGATATTTTTCTGATTTTCTATAATTAATCTTTATAACTTTTGGAATCATGAAAAAATGTTATTGGAAAAAAAATTCCGCCCATCCAAAATGTTTGTTAAAATACATGTTTAAAAATAAAATTTCACGATATTAAAAAAAAAAAGGCATGCTACAGATAGCAAACACAAATTAACATGTTTTGTAACAAAACAAATTCAAATGATCATGACACTGCGGTATAATGGCAGGTACAAAATAAAAAGTCTATTTACTCTTGTCTCGCAATTTGAAGTATTACTAAAGATTATAACGATTATTCATACTGTTATAGCCACTGATTCTAATTCCAGGTAAACATCTCAAAACTTCCGCGAATGGTAATAATATTCCATTTTCTAAGTTTAAAGACTTTTATTTCTAAATTTTGACATTTTTGCAATAGTTATTTTTAACATGGTGATTACATACCATAGCATCTTAAATCAACATTAACCTTAAAACAGAGGAAATATAAGTAAGGGTTTGGGGAAAAGGATAGTCCATCTAGTCATGGAAGTATATACTGGTATAAATTTACTAGAAGGAAATTTGACGTAACTTTCTAAAATGTAAATGTACATAACTTTAGACTTTGCAATTTCACTTCTGTGAATCTGTTCAAGAAACCTCACGCATAAACCATGGACATCTTTGCATACAATCATGAAAAACGTGAATCAACCTAAATTTTCATCAATTTCAAGGAAATGATTATATTCTGGCACATCTACACAGTGAAATATGTTGCTGTTCTATAAATTTAAAAAGATCTTTATGTATTATTACAGAAGTGTTTGATGAAAAAAAGCAAATCACTGTTAACATGAATAGTATGACTCCATTTTATAAGACAAAACTGTGTAATTGTATGGGCGTAGGAAAAAGACTGCAAAGACCTATTCTTACGAGTGGCAGTGGAGGAAGAATAGAGAGGGAGAGAGTTTACATGCTTCTGCATTATCTGAATTTCTCTTTAGTATTTCTTCTATAATTAAAAAACTCTATTGGTTTCAAAAATTCAACTCTAGTCCTTAATATAGCCTTCAAAATTTCCTTCTCAAACTAAAAGCAAATTGAGAGACCAGGATTATTTAAGAAACACTTCAGATAACATTATCAGCAACACTAACAAATGCATCAATGCAGAAAAGCTAAGAGAAGAAAGGGGGCCATTTCATTACAATGTCTCTTAGAAGTAAAGAATCAAGAGTATCTCTTAAGATAGAGTACTTTGAGAAGTATTCTTGAAATGTCTTAGAAAAGATGATTTAAACTTTAGCTTATTATTTGTACCCATATACAGTAAATATTAATATGCAATAGTAAATGGCTAAGAATTCATAATATCTTTACATAAAAAAAGCCAACATTATTTTAAGTGAAAATTGGCCAATAATTTCACATGTCATTACTGAATATAAAGATATTAAAAAATCTGTTTCTAAAGCAGTTTAAGCAACTCCCCATCTCTCTCTGACAAAATCGTTTGTCTTAACTACTTATTAGTTCTATAATCCTAGTAAATAACCTCTCAAAATACTTTTTCATTTATAAACTAAGTATGACAGTCACTCTACCTCATGAGGAAAGAATCACAATTTATAAGAATTGACAGACCAAATGTATTATACAAATATGAGTTATTTTCATTGTTACTGGTAAAAAATAAAATAATTTCTTACACTATTCTTTCTAAATTTAAGAGGTATTTTTAAAATAAGATTATAAGTATATGAATTAGTAACAGAAAAAAATTTCCACTTTCAATTTCATTATATTTTGGGGCCAAAATTATAGTTCCAATTTATGTTGTTAGAATTCAAAATCATGCCACTTCAAGAAGGCAGACAGATCAATCCTTAAAACTGATACTTCCTTTTTTAAAGTTAAAAATTTCAGTCTATAGTGTTCAATGAAGTAATAATCCCAACTCCAAAAACTGACCCCTTCCCATAAGTAGGTATATCTAGCTTTATCAATCAAATTACTTAGATTTAAGTCTGCAAATTAGATACTAAATTAAGGAGTTGGGGGAAAAAACTGATTCGGTCACTAAGTTCAACTACTCATAATCAAGATACACACTGACAAAAGTGCAAATATTAATATAGCTAGTGGAATGGATTATACTTGAAAACTAAAGCTCATTACCATCTCTTCTTTTATTGTCCACAAGTTCTAGTTTCTCCTTTAAAATCTACTGCACTGGTAAAAAGCACTAACATTTTGAAAACAAGTTACCTTGGAGAAGAAAGTCGTCTTCTTTCTGGTTCTCTTCGTTTTCTGTCCAAGGATCGGCTCTTGGCTCTTCTACCAGGAGACAGAGTTCGAGAAGGTGATTTGCTCTGCTTAGAACGCCTATCATTTAAAAGTGGAGATCTACTTCTTCTTGATTTATCACGTTGTTTTGGAGACAAACTTCTTCTTTTAGGACTACGACCAGGTCGTCTACTAGGTGACCTATTTTCTTTTCCAGAAGAAGCATCTTTAGAGGGAGATTTAATCGGCTTCTTTTCTTTATCAGTTTCAGACCGTTTTGACTTTCTTTCTTTGGATCGTGACCTTCTGTCTTTGGATTTACCTCTTAAGTCAACTGGGGATCTGGATTTTTTGCCTCGATCACGACTTCTACTTTCATTTATAATTGGGGACTTTTTCCTATCTTTTGACTTACTTTTATCTTCAATTTTAACCTTGTCATCAGTAGGAGACCTGGCCTTCCCAATTTTCTCTTGAGATCGTCTTCTAAGGGTAGGAGATTTTGATTTTCTTGCTTGATCTTGAGACTTACTTCTTTTGGATGGACTTTTGGACTTTTTCCTCTCCTTTGATTTGCTCCTGGTTGTCTTCTCTTTAACTACTTCAACACCTCCCTTACTTTTCTTTTTATCAGACCTATGTCTAGTCCGTTCTTTGGATCTGCTTTTACTTCGCTTTTTTGTACTATTTTTATTGTCCATAAGTTCAAGTTTCCCCTTTATAGTTGAAGATCTAATACTAGACCTATTTCCATTTCTTGCCTTTTCATGAATTTCCCCCTCTTCTTCAGAGCCAGACTCATAACCTTGTAATATGAGCCCCATCCCAGACTGGACCTTTCCTTCCATTAACTCATTATCAAGTTCAGCTTTAATCAAGGCTCTCTGTTTTTCCAAGTCTTCCAGCAACGCTAAATCATCAAGTTTAGTTCTTTTTGCTGGAGACATACCTTCTTTGTCTGAAGCATCAATAACCTCTTTTCTTTTGTGTTTCTTATGTTTATGCTTATGTTTATGTTTTTTATCCTTGTCTTCTTCTGAGGAATGTTTATGTTTCTTATGTTTACTTCTGTGTTTATGCTTCTTTTTTTTGTGACGACTATGCTTATTTTGAGATTGGTCTTCTGATACTTCTCCATTTTCTTCATTTACACTCTTTTCAGAATTATTGGCATCTTCTGTCCTATAAATGTATCAAACACATTTTAAAATCATATCATTTATCAAGTATTCAGGGTCATACCAAAATAATAATGAGAAAATACACCTCAGTACATGAAATATTTTCGTGACGGTGTCAGACATTTATTTCAACAGTACATAGCAAAACTGAGTTGAATGGTGACTTACAGTTTAATTTGTTTTTAAAGGTTGAACTCCATTACCAAAAGTATTAGAGGAAATGCACAGTGAAGAGCTTAAAATAATTATATTTAATAGAAAAAAGGAATTCAAGCCACGTAAAATGTTAGTATTGATTTAAACAGTCATTCGGTAACTTGATTTTAAACCAGCATTTCCCACACAGACTTAACATCAAAAGAATATCCCATTTTCTTTTTTCATAAAACATAAAGACATTTATACATGGGAGACAAATCTTTCACTATTTGAAATACAGAAGCATAATTTTGAATCTCTAGAGCCAACACTGAGCTATACCCAAAATAAGCACTCCATCATGTACACTGGTGGCTGATGTTTCCAAAGGTTAAAACTTCAAAGTAAACTGACCAGGAGTTAGGACTCTTGGCCTGCAGCAGCCACTGAGCAATTATGTGGTATCAGGTTGAACCACATCAAAGGGTGTTTCATAGGTCAAAAATAGTTCAAAGTCAGCAATTTCATATGGTTCAACCCAAGATTTGTTCAGTGGGCTGTTTAATCTCTCTCAATTTCAAATGAGAGATTAGTTTCCCAAAATATGTTCATATTAATAGGTGGCTTTTGTGGTTAAATCCTTGGGCTATGCTGAGTTAGAGTTTATGATTCTAAATTATTCTGCTAAATCTTTACAGTTCAGCATTCCCAGGTTAAACCAAGGCTACAACAGCAATATTTAATTTTCCCCCTTAAAATCACTCCATACTAAATCATCACATCCTAAACTATGAGACCAAACCCAGACTTTATCTGTATTCAGGGCATCATACTATTTTTGGAAGAAAATATATTTTGTCCAAGTCCTTCAAATTATATACTCCCGTAGTTTTAGTAAGTTTATTACTTGTGCCATATACTACAAAGAGCTCCTTGCAAGTTAAGAATTAATTAGTTTTTCACTTAAGGTCTTTTAATATTTTTAAAAAATCACTCACACTTAATGTAGACATTAAGCCAGGCAGCAGGAAAATAAGATATACTGGTCCAATACCTGCCTCCTTCAAGGAAATTACAGTCCAGTGGAAAAGAAAGTCCCATGAAACACTTGAGAAGTATTATTATAAAGACATAAATAAGGGCATTATGAGAACACTGAAGGATCACCTAAAATCATTTTGAAAATGGTCAAGGAAGGCGTCTTGTAGGAGATATCAGAAAAACTCCAGCTATCAGTTTAGCAGGAACATTGTGGGGAGATAAAAAATGTTTATCAGGAAGGTAGATGGATTAAAAGTAATATCATAAGGAACAGTCCTATAGAATGAGTAAAAAAAATTAACCAGAAGGGGAAAGGCTATTCTAGTGGGGAAAAATGACAAGACATAGTTCTATATAGCAAACTGTAAACAGGTAAGTGTCACCAGGGCATCAAACTTGTGGAAGAAACTGGTCTAATGGAGCTTAAGATCTCAGGGCCAATTCCAGGAGAAAAGATAGAGTAAGATTCTGGAAGAGAATGGTTGAGACAGAGTCACAGGCTCACTGGAGTCAGAGGCCCAGGAACTGCAAGGTTAGGTTGTTGGACAGGTTGTCTGTAATGACACTACCATTACAGCAGAAGCTGGAGAAGAGTCTGGCTCTTCAGCCAGGTCTATATTCAATAAAGGACACACGGAGATATGCTTGAAAAGTTTTTAGTTGACAGTAAGGGGGTGTGGAGAACATGAGAAAATTACCACATGGCAAAAAACTAAAGCCAGACTACTGGGTTTGAATTCAGGTCCCACTACTTACTGGTTGTGTGGACTTAGGCAAGTTTAAGATCTCTCTGATCTGCAGGTACCTCCTGTATAAAATGGAGAATATAAAAATAATAACACCTACCTCAAAGCATGTTGTGAGGATTGCTGAGGGTAATGTTATTAACAGTGTCTAGCATGAACCAACTCCCCAAAAAGTATGCTGTTACTATTGTTTGGATACTGGATAAATATATTTACTCATTGTGACACTGGACCCGGCAGGGCTGATACTAATGTTATTTTAAGGAATACTGTCAAAGAGCATGGATTCTAGAGTAAAACTAACCTTTGTTAAAATGCTGCCTCCAACATAGCACAGCTTAGGCAAGATACTCTTCTGTGCCTCAGTTTCCTCAACTGTAAAAACTGGAGAAATAATAGTCCTGACTATCTGCCCAACCTCTCCAACACTTTGAACCTACTACTTTCCTCCCACACTCACTTGCTTCAGCTGCACTGCTCTCCTTGAACAAGTATATTCCTGCCTCAGGGCCTTAGTACTTGTATCTGCTGTTTCCTCCACCTGGAACACTTTCCCCAGTTATATACATTGCTGTTTCCTTTTCAACCTCAGGTCTTTGTACAAATTACACTTTCTCAGTCAAGTTTTCCTGATCAATTCATTTTAATAGCAAACTCAAACCTACCACGCACATATTCCCTTTGCTTAATTTTTCTCTAAAATAACTGCCACCACCTGATGTAATTCTTGTTTATCTCTCCCTATTATAACATAAACACTATAAGAGAATTTTAATGTTTAGTTCACTGCTCTATTACTAAGGCCTAGATATCTAACCTATAGTAGGTACTCATTAAGTGTTTGTTCTATCAATTAAAGGATTTATATAGAATAACATAAAAATGGTGTATTCATTATACTACAGCTGGTTTATACTGGCTATAAGATACTCTTACCTCTTGGCAGTAAATATTTTTTCTCAAGTTTATCTCCAGTGCTTCACACAGTGTATACACCCATTTCTTGAATACAGTATCCCACATGATTTAATCACTACCCTCCCCAAGAAAAATCTGCTCTCTGAACGCTTTTCTAATGCTTTCTGTAATTTATAAGTCTTTCAAGGAGTTTCATTCAAAATTCTTGAGTTTACCCACAGAGGAAGTTAATTTCCTTCAAAAGATTATCTAGCTTCTAAAGCTTCTGAGAATCAGGACCTACATCATGATGCCCAGTGTTACTTAGTCATTCCCACAAGTGACCTCAGTTTCTATTGTAATTTACTGAATGACTAGGTTACTGGTGAAAAAACTGTAAGCACCTTAAGGCCAACTAGGTCAACCTTAATTATCCTAGAGTTCTTCTACAATGGGGTTAGGCATATAGCACATCTTCGCCCTCCTCAGTTGTTCTCTAAGGCAAATTTCATAGAAAATAACAACTGAAGTCTGACTAGATAAACCAGGAAAACTTGGACTCAATGAGTCAATGGCATAATGTTATTACATATAACGAATGAGCTTGTGCTAGGGCAGCTGATTTACATTCATCAACAACTTTCTTCTAAACCTATATGAAAAGGTTTCCTGTTAAGAAACCTGCTCGTGGACATGATTCCACAGTGTAGCGGTTAGCATGTCTGCTTTCCACACAGAAGGTCCTGGGTTCACACCCCAGTGGAGCCATGGTCCATGGTCTATGGCCATGCTACCCTGAATAAGCCTGATGTCTGACCTCAGAAGCTAAGCAGGGTCAGGCCTGGTTAGTACTTGGATGGGAGACCATCTAGGAATACCAGGTGCTATAGGCATAAATAATAAACAACCAAAAAAATCCCTGATAGTCTTCTTGGATAGTTCATAGTAACAATAAATACAGGTACAATAGTACCCCCTCACCCATGACCTAAAAATATTAAATTAAAAAATTTTAGAAATAAACAATTTATAAGTTTTAAATTGCATGCCATTGAGTAGCAGGATTAAGTTTCGTACTTTCTGCTCCATCCCGCCTGGGAGGTGAATTATCCTTTTGTTCAGCATATTCACACTATATATGCTACCTGCCCATTAATCTTAGTAGCCATCTTGGTTACCAGGCTCACTGTCAGGGTTTCACAGTGCTTGTGTTCAAGTAACCCTTATAGTAGCCCAATGCTATGTCACAATGTCTACGTCACTCAACCTTACTTCATCTCATCACATAGGCATCGTATCATCACAAAAAGGTTACAGTTAATAAGATACTTTGAAAGTGAGAGACCACACTCATACAACTTTCATTACAGTACTGTTATAATTGTTCTATTATTTGTTATTATTAATCTCTACTTTATCATAAAGATGTATGTATTGAAAAAAACAGTACAAGTATACCTTGGAGATATTGTGAGTTTGGTTCCACACCACCAAAATAAAGCGAATACTGCAATAAAGTGAGTCACATGAACTTTGTGGTTTCTCAGTGCATATAAGAGTTACGTTTACACTATAATCTATTAAGTGTGCAATAGCATTATGTCTAAAAAAAAAGTACATTCCTTAATTAAAATATACTTTATTGTTCAAAAATGCTAACCACCATCTGAGCTGTTATGATAGTAACAAAGTTCACTGATCATCATAATAAATTAACACTAACGTTTGAAATTTGTGAAAATTACCAAAATTGTAACACAGAGACACGAAGTGAGTAAAAATGCTGTTTGAAAATGGCACCAACAGACCCGAGGCAGGGTTGCTACAAAACTCCAATTTGTACAACACAGTATCTGTGAAGTGTAATAAAGCAATGTATGCCTGTATATACAGGATTTGGTACTATCTGTTGTTTCAAGCATCCACTGGGGTCTTCAAAAGTATCTCCTGTGAATAAGGAAGAACTCCTGTATATAAATTCCATATATATAAATTTACATTTTGCAATTTAACACTACATTTAGCAGGTGCATGTCTATACAAACCT